>NW_019174643.1:1146444-1219961 GCF_002260705.1 Seriola dumerili
GGTCAGTCTCATGAAGGGAGGGGAAACACTGAGCTCTCTGTGATACTGTTATTAAACAATAAACAAGAAGATGTTATTCCCTTGTTCATAACATAGATCAGATGTGGGACAATTTTCAGCCTGAAGATAAAAAAACTAATCAAGTCAGAAACAAGAGACACAAAACTACAAAGACACAAAACTACAGAGACACATGAAAAACTGTAAAAGCACATTGAACGTTTCTTCAGTTTGATCCATAACATCATGATTCACACACNTTGTTCATAACATAGATCAGATGTGGGACAATTTTCAGCCTGAAGATAAAAAAACTAATCAAGTCAGAAACAAGAGACACAAAACTACAAAGACACAAAACTACAGAGACACATGAAAAACTGTAAAAGCACATTGAACGTTTCTTCAGTTTGATCCATAACATCATGATTCACACACTTTAACTCTGGCGCTGTTGTTTCCTGTCGTCAGGTGGATCCTGGTTTGACCGTCGAGTAGAAGGTCGGAGAAGCGTCCACATCTGTGGAGGACGGACACAGACCGTTAACACACGAGCTACAGGACTACAGTACGTCTCCACCGTGTCTGTGGCTCTCAGCCTCAGGTCCATTGCTTCCTACTGAAAACACACATTTTTAAAAACACCAAACAATTATATGTTTAAAAAATCAGTAAATTCCTAAAACAGCTCGTCGCTGTAGTTTCTAACAAACAGGAGGAAGTTGGTTATTTTTGGGGGGACTACTTTCAGCGGTGGATTAATCTACATTTAATGGTCTAGTGAGTATTTGTAGCAGCAGATCGTCCCAGGAAAGGCCTGAGTCACATGATAATGAAGGACCATGTGACTCACTGATGTGTTATAGTGATAACGATGGAGCTCTGTGGCTCAGCTCAGGATTCATGATACTTGATAATAGGAGACATTCATCGTTTGGGTTTTCAGATTTATACTTAAAAAGTGTCTGTGGAGAATAAATACATGCACTTATCATGCAGTGGAGTTCATGCTGCAGCGCTTCATGTATCCCAAACATATATTAATGATAAATCCACGTGAGTCAGTATAAAGGCCTGGACTGTGCCATAACGTCTGTCAGTGATAGAAACACTCAGAGAAAGTAAACACAGCAACAAACTCAACGGAGACACGTCTATAAATAAAGTCTGAAGTCTGTTCTACTAAAAATAGAAACTCGGTCAGTTTCTGAACAGTATCTCTCTGAAGCGATTAGCCACAGGGAGGAAAATGACCTCAGTATGTTTTTGTTTATGGTAACCATGGTGATGGCTGATGTCATCACAGCGCAGGAAAGTGGGTGAGAGGGCGGGACTTCCTTCTTCAGTAACAACAACAAACACATGAGGCCCAGAGGAGCCGTTACAGAACAGGTTCATTACATAGTGACAGAAATGAGTTTTTACTGTTTTATAACGTAAGAACTAAAGTCTGATTTTAGTTCAAACCCTCACAGGAATATTAGTGAGTTTTTGTTCAGTTTATTTAAACATCTTTTAACTTCCATCAGCTGTTGGTGATTATTCAGGAGAGCAGGCTGTAACCAGTGGTGGAGGAAGAACACAGTTTCTTTACAATACAACAAAACAGACAGTGACGGAAGAAGAATCAAGATCTTTTATTCAAGGGAAAGAGGAAGCCGAGGAAGGCCACACTTTAAATGTGTTTTCATCTCCTTGTCTTGGGAAAACAGAAATCGTTTTCTCCTGATAATATTTGCGAGTTTCTCCACTTCCGTAAGTAGCAAAACCGCACTGTAAAAATCCTCCATTACCACAGTCCCACATTAAAATTTAACTTTAGTATCAGAAGTAAAACAGTTTGAATATTGTATATTTTATCGGAACATTCACATAATATAGTAAGTAAATATAGTCACATCAAAGCATAATTTCAATGTTGTCAATGTAATAATTTAACATGCAGCGTTTGAGTGTGTGTTTACCTCTGATCCTCTGTGGTGGTACTTCCTGTGTGATGGTGACGTCAGTGTAGGAAACATCGGCTTTACCTGTAACACAACATCATTCTCACGGTTACACAGCAGCTGGATTTAAACATGGAAATCCAGATTTCCCAATCCAGTTTGTGGGTTGAAAACAGTGAAACTGAGAATCTGAAAATAAATCTGAAAACGAAAATACTAAACATCTGTATGACAGCGTGATGTTTTCGTCTGTGTGCTGCTGATTAATACTGTTTTCAGGTCGTCTGTCTGGTTCCCATGAAGAGTGGTATCAGTGCAGAGACGCAGTAGACACAGGTATGCAGGTGTGGGACTGTGATGTATCGTCTGCTTTCTTTCATCAAGACAAAACAAACCACACGAAAACAAAAAACCTTTTGTCTTTTAACCTTTAACATGACTCCACCTGCTTCTGTCACGAAGCTTTGCTCTGTTTAAAATGAATACTTTATACACTAGAGGTATGTGTGTTTTAGCTTCGACACTTGAGCCACTGTCACGAACTTTCATAGTTTAGATTCAGTCCATTCATCATCGTCAGAACTTTGCGTCACTAAAGTCTAATAGAGGCGAGGAGCAATAATGGAAGAGAGAAAATTCACCACCATTGAACTAATTTAAACTAACACGCATAGCTCAGTTGAGAATAAGGAAAAAAACTAGTAAGTGGACCTTGAGTTAAGACTTCTTGTTCAAGAATTGACTCTCAACACGTCCAACGACCCGCGCAGAACTGAGACCGAAACAGCTGGTTGCAAAGTGTCGCTTTGTTTACATGAAAACACTCTGACCTTTGTGGCGCCTCCAGAGGAAGAGCAGCATCACCGACACCAGCAGCAGACAGAAACCCACCACAGGAAGTAGAATGCATGCGAGGGAGGACTGAGGCGGCTCAGGATGCCTCGCTTCAACACAGAGAGACAACAGGTTGACCTCAATCAACACAAGCTAACAGCCCTGTCTGCACAGAGGGAGGCTGTTTGCTAAGCTAGGCTAAATAAACCTCTGAACACACAGTTATTTATATTTATAACACCTTCCGAACAAATACATCTCTTTGAATAAACTTGACACTAACTTAGACACTGTGGATTTATTCTCCTGTTAGTGACTGAGCTAACAAGCTTGCTAACGTCGTTAGTCATTTATTTTTGGTTGAATGAAGCTTGAGACATCATTGAAAGTCAGGACGTCTGATGCTAATGCTAATTTGACGTACAATACTGACGACAGCTGAAGTTGATCATTAAAAGTCTTTCAAACAATTTCATGCCAACGCCGTCTTGTCAAGTCTCCAACGTTGGGTTTTTGACGTCAGTCTGATTTTCAACTAAGATATAACGTCTCTCCAACGTTAGAGCTGTCAGAGTCCAACGTCTCCCTGATGTTACATTGACGTTTCTGAGGTTTTCAGGGACGTTAACGTTGACCTCACCTCTGACTCTCAACCAGCTGCCTGTCGACTGTCCGGCTGCAGAGATGTTACACCTGTAGAGTCCTTCATCAGCTTCAGAAACACTGTGGATGGTCATGTTTCCTGTGGAGCTGCTCCTGATGAAAACATCATCTTTGTAGAAATCAGCTGTGAGGTTGGAGGAGGAAGTGATGTTTGTGCAGCGCAGCGTCACATCGTCTCCCTCCATCACAGGGAGGACGGGACTCTCCAGGATCACGGAGCCAGCTGAACGACAGACAACTGGTTTTAGACTCTACACATGATCAAAGTTCAAAATGGTGGCTGTTCCAGAGCGTGCTCCCTGACCTCTGCCCCACGCTAACTGCTCTGACTGTGAGAGTCATCAGTGTAAAGATGTGGTTTGTTGACAGTAAGAAATCACCTCCCTCATCATTTAACAGGTGAGTTATACAGACTTCAGTTGAAGTCGATGGGAGACGTAAGATGTCTGTGTGAATGTGTCCGGACAGAGTCGCTGTGCGTTCGACCACAAGAGCTCGCTGCACAGGAAAACATGAAATAGGTCGATTTTATTTTTTCTACTGAGGACAGCAGTGAACGAGAACAATGCCAGAGCTAGTTACCAAAACCCATTTAATGTCCTTATCTTCATAAATATCTTCTTCTATGGTGCCTGAGCGTCTACTGGCTGCAGCCTTTAGCTTGTTTAAACCCACCTGTTACAGAGATGTTGATGGTGTTGCTGCACACTCCTGCTCCGGACTCACACCAGTACACTCCAGTTTCACTAAGGTAAGCTTCTTCAATGAAGCAGTTGGAATCATTTCCTCTATCCAAGAACGCAGGACAATCTCCATTCGTTATTCTGGACGTGTTCCTCTTAACCCTCCACCCAGAGGAGTTTCCCTGCTGCCCACAGCTCAGAGAGACGGACTCGTACTGGAAGAACTGGGATCTGTTGGGCAGGACTGTCAGAGTGGCTGCAAGGAACACAGAAAACTCAGGTTTATTTTTTTATCATGAATCGACCTGAAGCAACAGAAGTCTTTTGTGTTCCTGCTGAACACTGGGAAAGATTCACTGATGTGTAGATACTCAGCAAGTTCATCACCTTTGTTCAGGTTTAGTTTCTTCCTTGTTTCACTGGATGTGATTTTGAACAATGACTGAGCTGATTCAAGTTGAAAACAACAGAAATCTTTTGCTGATAACTAATTGATCAGAATGAATTCTGCTTCCTGCTTTTCCACCATGCGAATGATACAGTCAATAACATCTAAAGCTACAGGATGGAAACCTCCAAATAACAAATGCAATCAAAACTTCACACCTCACCCACGATCAAAGTGCAAAGAGCAACATATAAAAGCAGCTGCTGCCAGTGGTTTTGGGGATTTGATTTGTTTTCTAATTGGTTCATAGGAACATAATCTTTGTATTGACTTGGTAGTTATGAGGAAAGTTTCGGGACCATGAGGCCGTGTCGCCTCAGTAGCCTGCCTGGGTCGCATTAGATCCTTTCTGGTTGTTTCTGGTAAATTATTCAGTAAGTACAAAGAAATAACGTTTTACTACTGCAGCTACTATTCATAACTAGTTCAGTACTCACCGATGACAGCGCACACTGATGTTATCTCCATGCTTCTTCGATGCCAGCAAATGGACTGAATGCAGGGGGCTGCATCACCCTCTTCTTCAGCATGTGTGTTACGCTCAGGCCACAGTTTCCTGCTGTAATGTCATATTCACTTCTAAATGTGTGAAGAACCTGTTTGTGCAGGATGTTTGTCGGGGTTTTTTGTTTTTTCTAACACCTTAAATGGCAAAGGTTTCTGACCCTGGATCCCTTTTCTTTTCCTGAAAATCTGATGTATTTTTCTTTTCACTAAACAGACCCAGGCAACTGAAATTACACAATGAGTCCAAGAGTAACAAGCCACGACTAGTTTAATGGAACAGGAAACTTAAAGCTGACGACCCGGCCGACACAGGAGCAGACTCAGAAACTGGTGGGATGAGAGGCCAGAGACAAAGCCCGACACTGGCCGCAAACCACCTTTTTTCTAGGTCATCGATATATGATCTACGTCTGCTCCGGGCCTCTGCGGCACCATAAGGGGGAGGGCCCCTCAAATAACATTTAGCTTAGGACCCTGATGACATGTAACACAATGTTGTTGAGGTTGTTTTTATCCATTACATATCCTGTAGAATTTAATCCAAAATTTTATTTATATAATAATGACTCCAAATATGTGATTCAGTCTCAATCAAGACGTTAATTAAAAGTGTGTGGTGTCTGATGTAACAGCACAACAATCAGGTTAATGACTTGCAGTATTTTAGGTGCTTACTGTCTTTCAGCTGATTAGCTCAGCCGATACTGGAAGAAGAAATCTCCCCAAATTTCTGGCGGTGATGGTGCTTTCAGTGAAACAGATATAGAAATAATCAGGTTTTAATGTTTGAAAAGTTGAGTGTAGTTATTTTTGTTTTCACCTTGGTTTAGTCAACTTGCTGACTCATAAATCAGATGATGGTGAGTCATGTAATGGTCATATCTTGACCATGTGATCACGTGTGATTATGTAAAAGGCTCCATAGCCAATAAAAAAAAAGACTGATTTGTATTTAGTGAAGATTTAGTTAGCATTATAATTACTACTAAAGAGAAGTTCAATCAGTTTTAACCCATTCTTGCCCATTCCTGCTGCGTAGAGGAAATTTTATAATAATTTATTTTAGTTAATGTTAAACTTGACGCTTTCATCAAAATGTTAGTGTTTAATCAAATAAAGCCAGCTGGTAAATCCGGATCTGAAGTGAAACTCACAGCAGAAACCTGAAACACTTTATTTCCCTGTCTTCCTGAGAGGAACAGCCACAACCAGAGACGCACAGCTGCCTCGTGCTTCTGACTATAAGGGTGATTGGTCACATTACATTACTGTTTTGTGTGTCTGTTTGTTTGTTTTAGGAAAATAAAATTATATTATCTTATCTGTGTCGTTATTGCTTTGTGACGTCATGGGGATTCCTCTGGGTCAATGCCCGTACAGCACACTCTCATCGGAGCCCGGTCCTCCCCCCTCCCCCGCCTCTCATGGTCCCGCCTTACTGACGTAGGAAAGCGTGACTCACGCAGTGAAACGTCACTCTTCTCACGTAAAGGTTTTGAAACAGTGCAAAGCCGCTCAGTTTGTCCAGCGACCGTTGATCCGTCACCGTCTCAAATCCTCATGTTGGAGGTTAATTTCGAAGAGTTCATGTACACTTCTTCTCTCTGGACTTTCTTCCTCCTCTTGGCTTCCGTCTCCTGCTCACCTGTTAAAGGTAAGATACGTTACTACCGTGTGCTACTGTTAGCTCGTGATAACATGTATTTTACTGTCTGTGTTCGCCGTCATTCATTCATTCATTCATTTCACTGTCTGTTTTTTTGTTGTCGTACCAGTGTAGTTCTCATTACAGCTGAAAACTACCGTTAAATCAGCGAGTTTTAAGCCCAAATCTCTTTTTTAAGTCTATATTTGTTTACGTTACGGAAAATGAATGAAGCCGAATTAGCCGTTAACAATCCCTGTTCGCCGTTTGCTGTTAGAAATGTTGATAACTGTCAATAGACGACTTTAATACTGAACAACACTTAAAAACGCGATGATTCTCGAGCTCTTAAGTAAATACTAAGAGTATTTAATAGACTCATAATTTCATTTTAATAAAGATAAGATAAAACATCTCTTCTTTTTAGATAAATTAACAGACTTGGTTTCAGTTGAGTTTCTGTAATTACATTCACTAAAGTCAGCAGATGTTCATGTTCACTTTGTGTATTTCACCCACTACATTAATGTTTAGAGTTAATTTCTTACTAGAAGCTCTTATATCAGCCCTAGCAGCCTGTGGCGCCACCTGCTGGTCACAGACAGAAGAAGGGATGATGACGGAGTTTTTGTTTATATTTTGGGATTCTTCCAACTTCCTGATTAGTGGGCAACCGTTAATCCTGTCAGACAGTGAGACAGAGCATTATTGTGGTTGATGTTTTTCACCACACAAATCAACTGATTGAACATTGTTACTTTGTTTGTCCACAAGTTCAAGCAGCTGATCTGTTGTTCCTCTTGGGTCACAGTGTTGCTCAAAAAGTTTTCATCATAATGACTCTTCAACAATCACATTATAACAATTATTAATTATTATTATTTTTGGTTTGAAACGGAGCTGGAGCAATTGATCGACAAAGGATTCTCAACTGTTAAACATTTAACTCCAGCTTCTCAGTTGTTAAGTTTTCCTGTTTTTATTTGTCTTATATATTAAGTTATCTGAATATTTGTGGGCTTGGGACGATCTCACAGGCTGATTAATCTGGGATAAAAATAACAAAGCAAAAATTCACTTTCCTCCATTTTCCAGGTGCACATCAGATAATTGGTTCATCTCAGCCAATCATCACTGCGCCAGGGGATGATGTCATCCTGCCATGCCACCTGGATCCTCCATTAGACCTGCGGAGGTTCACAGTGGAGTGGTCCAAACCGGATCTAAAGCCAGACCCTTCAGATCCGTTAGGCTGGGTTGACTACGTGCACCTGTACAGGTACGGACGAGAAGACCTGGAGATGAAGCTCCTGTCGTACGTCAGCAGGACGAAGCTTTTCACAGACGAGCTGAAACGTGGAAACATATCCCTCAAGATCCTGAACGTGACGTCTGCAGATGAAGGAAGATACAGATGTTTCATCCCAAAGTTAAAGAGGGGTTCAATTATTCGACTTGTTGTCGGTGAGTAAATTTGTTTATTGGATTATTTGCTCCAGTGATTTTCCAAGCAAAAATACTGAAGTCAAACATTTGCAGATTCCAGCGTCTCAGAAGAGAAGATTTGCTGCTTTTCTTGGTCATGTGTTAATGTAAATTGAATATTTTGATTGGAATAAACAATCAAAAGTAACAAACGGTAGATTAAATTATAATGAAAATGACAGTTGCAGCCATAGTTGTAGTCAAAATGACACATCTTTAAAAGTTCTCAGGTCATTTTTTCAGCATCTAATGTCACTGTTTTCCTACTGCTCTTGTTTCTCTTATATTTTGTAAATCTTTGTACATCTTGTGTTTTTCTAGATCCAAACCTTAAAACCCAGACGACAGAGACGCCGCCCAGAAACCTCCCAACTCCAGATCCAGGAGACAGGACAGACAGTAAAGGTGAGGAAACGCTGCGACTCTGTGAAGACGACACAAAAAGCCTTCTTGGTGCTTTGTTGGTGTTTGTGAACTTTCAGTGATGCAGCTGTCGTCTCTGTTTAACTCTTTCACATCAGGTGATCAGACCAGAACCATCGTTTGGATCCTGCCTGTGGTTCTCCTCGTCCTGCTGATCCTGGCTGCTGGAGTCAGTGGATACTTGGTTAGACGACGGCGTCAAAAACTAGATGTAAGTAAATAAACAAACATTGTTACTTCCTGTTGTATCAAACCTTCCTGGGATTTATCTGACCAACTGTTGAACATCTGTTCCTCCAGGGTGTGAAGTACGATGCCGCCTCAAGCAACCCGGTGTGACCCCAGGTGCCTTGCTCAGGGGAACGTTGGTAGTTGTTGTTGATGGAGATGAGAGCGTGATACATTTCCCTCTCCTGAATCCTTTAAATCATTTTTGTGATTCAAACCAGCCACACCTGCAGCCACAGCTGGATCCAGAGACCACAAGGTGTGAGATCTGTAAGGTGGAGACAGACGACCAATAGGAAGTCCTGTCTGGACACTGATGTAAGTCTGACTTCAACATCTGATGACAGAAGTTCAGTGATAATATCATAAAACCAGGCGACATCTGAAGTATTTAAATGTGAGATGAGTGATCCAACTCAGTCAAACAGGTCTGCTACAGGAAACTTAAAGGTCTCCAACCTAGTTTCAATTCCAGTCTGAATTTACATCAGATAGACTTCTAGTTCAACTGCATCGGAGGAGCAGTTATGATCGTAGCTCTGTTCTCATGCAGAAGTTTGATCCTACATTACACTCAGTTCTTTGTGCTCGACCAATCAGCCGCGGGGAAGGTTTTTATGTGCATTGTAAAAAAGCTGATTAAGCTGATGTTCTTGTGTAGCAACAAAAACTAATGTACTCCTTGTTTCTTTACCCACAGGTCGGCTGAAGCTCTGCTCAGGATGTGGGTGTTTCAAACGCTGGACGAATCTAATCTGATAAAACTATTGGGTTGTTCCTCCTATTTGGTTCAGTTTTTTCAAAAGTACAGCTTAGATAAGAAACGTGCCAGAGCAGCAGCAGGATCACTTTGTATCAGACTTTTATTTCCTAAGGAAAGAAGCCAAACTTTATGGCAGTGTTACCGTCTCAGTTCCAGTTCACTCATGTTTTACTTTTCAAACTGTGACTTTGTTCTTTCAATGAGCAACTAAACCTGACCTCAAAGCCGACCTACGACGGACCAAAAAGATGTGAAGGGTTCGATTTAATGCGTCCAAACCCATCAAAGGAGGACAATTGCGAGTGTCCTTTCCTGTGTGGGCTGGACTCTGGTCCTGATTCAGAACCAGCATGGATATCTCAAATTCAGTCACTGATCAGAACGTTGAAATACAGATTTCCTCGATGGAAGGTGGAAAATCTTCTTGGCGACCTTCAAGCTCGGAGGGAAAAAACGTAGAGTGGCTGTAAAGTCACAAAGAAACATGATTCACTCGAACCAAGAAAAGTCTCTTCCATTAAAGTCCGTACAGAACAGAACTCTCTCCTCGCTCCCCTTCCTTGCGTTGATGTTTCGACCATGATTCAACGCCTGACTTCAAGATTTGTGATTGGATTCTGTTCTGAGAGACTGCGACTCTCGTCTGTGACACAAAGATTCATTACATTTTATTAAGACACTGATCAGGAGCCAGCTGCACCAGCTGTTTGTCCGTCCTCTGATATTCACAAGATCTGTGGACGTTTTCTTGGTTTCAGAATCATTACACCCCAAGTACAAAACAGTCACACCTAATAAGAAAACACCCTAAAGAATAACGTTTTAGGGAGTCGACCTGAAACCTGATGAAACCTCTTTTAATTGTGACATAAAGTTTT
Organism: Seriola dumerili; assembly: GCF_002260705.1. Lineage (NCBI taxonomy): Eukaryota > Metazoa > Chordata > Actinopteri > Carangiformes > Carangidae > Seriola > Seriola dumerili. Next base: position 1,156,948 of record NW_019174643.1, read on the forward strand.
CATTACATTTCACAAAAATAACATTCCTCAAATTCTGAATAAATAATCGGTTCATTCGAAACTAAATAAATGAAACAAAGGTTGTACCTCTTGATCGGACAGCACTATAGACTAAGACGCAAAGACTTGTCTTGGCTAAACTTTGGAAGGACTTTACATTGCAACTTGGATTCACTGAATTCTACTCAGATGGACAAGGACACAGGATTTTTTTGTTTTTGTAAGTTGTACTTAATTTCCCCACATCTTTAGGCTGATATAAAAACGAATAATCTTAGTTTGTACCATAGTTAACAGTGTTAAAGCAGTGTGGTTCAAAACAGGAAGTTTACTGGTTATCTATAGAGTTAGTATGAAAAGTCACGCCACCTTTTCTTGTTTTTGTTCTCTATAAGAAAAATATTTATATTTTTAAGTTTAAACTCTGCACTCCCTGAACATCGACTGAACGTTCCTCTTAGCAAGGCACCTGCGTATATATTTTTGTTGTGGCATTGTTTATTTGAATTGTTTGTTGTGTTTTTGACTATAACACTACCTCTACTATATTCATGAATGTATTCTAAAAATAAAAAGTATTTAGAAAAGTTTTCTGCACTTTATTCTCAAATCTTCAAACGTTAAATGTTCTGTGATGTTTGTCTTTAATAAAACTGGTAAAAACAACTACTGTGTGTTGCTTAATCAGCGGGGAAAATAAGTATTGAAGGCGTCAACATTTTTCTCAGTAAATATATTTCTGATGGGGCTATTGACATGAAATTGTCACCAGATGTCGGTGACAACCCAAGTAATCCACACACACAAAGAAATCAAAACACATATGTCCATAAATTAAGTTATGTGTAATAACGTGAAATGACACAGGGAATAAGTATTGAACACATGAAGAAAAGGAGGTGCAAAAAGAAACCAGCTGAAATCTGTCAGTATTTAGAAAAACGGTCCTGCCCCCTATCAGTGCAAATAAATATCAGCTGGTTTAGTCCTAATTGATAGCCTATAAAAAGGTTTCTCATTACCAAGATGTCACAAAAATGGGCATCTCATGATGGGTCAAAGCAAAGAGCTCTCTCAAGACCTTCGCAGCCTTATTGAAGATTCATTGCGCGCCAGTAATGAAAGCAAACAACACCCACAGAGAGCGACTTTTAAATGTAAGTTCAGTGTTTCAGCTCAGTTCAACAGCTAAACAGTAAAAGTGAATCCTCCATAGACCGGACAGACTCATCTCAGTTCCTCCGTCACGGTCGACAAACGGCTACGAAGGGCCACACCTTCCTGGACCGCGTCCTTTGAAGAGTGCGGCCCCTGAATTGAGACACAGCTACGGACTGTACCGACAGCGGCGCGCCGACCTTCATTACCATGGTTACTATAGTAACGGTCATGGCTTGGTTAGGTTTAAGCACTAAAACTACTACTTCATTAAGTTTAGGAAAAGATCATATGAGCCGGGTCCCAATTCAGGGGTCGCATCCTTCGAAGGACGCGGTCTACGAAGGTGTGGCCCTTCGTAGATCGTGAAGGCCGAACTGAAATGAGACGATCTGGTCTACGGAGGATTTCCGCTCAGCAACCTTGACACTTTTTTTCATAAAAGATATAGAATAGATTTTAAAACCCTTGATTCTAAGAGTTTTACTGTTTAGCTGTTGAACTGAGCTGAAACACTGTACTTGCATTTAAGAGCGGCTCTCTGTCGGCGTTGTTTAGATTTATTACCGGCGCGCAATGAATCTTGGTGTAGGAGCCAAATTAAGTTCATATAAGTCTAAGTCAATAAATAAGCACAGTCTATATTTTCATTTGAAAGTTAATGTTTATTAAAATAAATAAATAAAATAAATATATAAATAAATAAATAAAAGTCAGCTAAAATTCATTGATCTAATTCATGTTGATGTAAGAAAGATATTCTGCAAGAAGGTGGCATCTTGGTAGCTTTCTGTTAGAGCAGTGAAACAAGTTACTGTCACTTTAAGAGAAAGAGCTCTTTGTGCTGTGAGAAGTGAATTCAGGAAGTTGAGGCTTAATCAAGGACTGAGCCACATGGTTTTCTTACAGTAGTATAGTTTATTGATTGGGAGAACTGGACTTTGAACCATCCTGTAAGAAGATTTAACAAACTTTGGATTAAAGAACTTTGTTTATCTTTTTTTTTTTTACATCAGAGTCCTGTGGAAGTTTTTTCCTTTTCAATTGAACATACGCGAGTAATCCAAGACAATTTAAGCTTCAACCCACTACACTTGGGATAGGTTGGATCACGAAGGATCCAGCTGGTGGGTTCCTCTTGGTCCAAGAAAAGAAGGATGCATTTGAAGGAGCCTACGAAATGGGACAGTTTGAACTAAATGTACCTAATAAACTGGCAGCTGAGTGTGTACTGAGGGGAAACACACTGGAATGTCCCAGGCTTGTGTCAAAGTTTTCACCAGGTGTTGTTTTTAAATGTTCAGGTTTTCACTGGGACTTTATGAATTCAATGTTTTGACAATATGTGAAAAGTCACAAGAACAGTTCCACGCCCTCCTCCTATTTCAACATCTGTCATCTGTCACATCCAGCTGACAGTCACCAGTTAATCAGCATCTATTTCTTTATTTACTGAGATGGACAGCCACATGAGACAAACAGCATGAAAATGTGATACAGGTAGATCTTTCACAACTTCCTGTTAGTCCGTCTTAACATTTGTCATGCTGTGATTTGTCTTATGATGTTCATCCAGCTCATTGGTTAAGTTAAATGGAGAAACAATTCATCAACAGACACAGATGTCAAGTATTTAATTCCAGCTTTTCAGTTGCTGCTTTTCTTTTTCTTATGTGAAAATTAAGTTTTAAAATAATCAACAAATTAATCTGGAATGAAAATAATCGTTAGTTAATTGCACTCAGACACATTTCTAAAGCTTCCTTATGAGCACCACTGCCTTTCAACCATGAAGGACAAGTTCAAGCCACCATGTGCCTCAGCAGCAGATGACAGGACTGCTGATCGCTCCTTTATGTAGACTGAGTCTCCCAGAGCATCACAAGTAAATGTATTGTGTCTGAATATCAGATTCTTGGGTCAGACTTTGTTCTGCTGTGTAGCTCTCTCTAGTGGTGAAACTCTGAAATGCTCCTTCTACACTGCAGCCGAGGAAGAACAAAGTATGTTCAGTATGCATCTAAAAAACAAGCAGAACCAAATAAGGATTTTTCACAGTAGACTTCATGGTGATGTAAGTTTTTTAAGAAATTAATCTTCTTGAGAAAAAAAATCAGGATTCACAGAGTATTTGGGATAAATCAAGTGTTTGATTTAGTCTTTCACTTTAAAAGTATTTAGTGCTTGCAGTAAATAGATTTTGCAGATTTCTGCCACAAGTTTCCATCAACACCACATAGACAGAGCAGTTTTATTCTGTCGTTACAATAAAGTGATACTACTATGCATGACTTTGTCATTTCTCCAGTGTTAATGTACTTCACCATGAACAGACCTAGATCTGATAAAGTTAATGTCAGCTGGACACAAGTTTCCAACTTTCAAGTGTTTTTTCCGTTTTTTTTTTGTTTTTTTTTTTCACGAAATGTCCGATTTCGCAGCTGTATTTGAATGTAACATCAGACCCTCTAATGAGCTGTCCCTGGTGCTGAAACACCCACCCCACCTTCAAAGTCTCCTCCTTCTCTCTTTTACGTTTAAACACGTGAATTTATTATTATCATTATTATTATTATTATTATCATCATTATTAATAATAATAATAATAATTTTTTTTTTTTTTGATCAATTTCCTCTAAAAGCATCTCAGCCAAATGTCTCGTGCTCCGGACGCGGGAAGTCTCGTGAGGTGGGTGGCGGAGGGCGGCGTGGTGACGTCACAGAAAACGTCCGTGCCAAAGATCGTTTGTATATGCCAGATGGCGGTATCGATTATGAAACACGGTTTTCATTGTACGTTGATGGACAGATAAGCAAAATGATTTAAAGCAGCTTCACAGAGAGAGATTAAAAAAAGAGAGAAAACAAAGAGCTCTCACTCTGCCTCTGTTTCCAGGAACTAAATCTAACACCTAGTGCCTTGACAGTATTAACTATAGCTTATATCTGTGAACCAAATACGGCTTTTCTATTATTATAGTATTTTACAGATGTATCCTTATTATTGTGTTCACAAGTGATTGATTTATTGTGAACAATAAAAGTAAATATAAAACTGTAATCACAGTCTTCCCGTATAATTAAACTGACGAGGATTAAAACATAATAAAGCTAAAGTTTTCATTCTGTTTGTCAAGGAAAACATGATTATGATTAATTATCCATCATCATCATCATCATCATATAATGTTATTTTTTCATCATAACAAACATTTTGCATCACATTTAGATAAAATATTAATATTCATAATGTAGAAATATAAAGGTACATTAAAATGTAAATAACAAAATAAAGTACGAGTATCTCAAAATTGTATTTAAATATAATACTTGAGAAAATGTTTGTTGTTATTATCTTCAGTGGTCATTAATATTATATATATATATAATAATATTATAATAATAAAATGATGTATTTATTAAGCACTTTAAAAAACCCAAAGTGCCATATCTGCGTAACATGTTCAGGGAATTTCTTCACATTTGGCGCAGATCTCCACTGGGACTCGGGGATGAACTGATTAGATTTTGGTGCTCAGAGGTCAAAGGTCAGTGTGACCTCAGAAAACACTGTTTAGCCATTACTCAAGACTTCACACAGCAATTATGACAACAAAAAAAATTACACACAAATGTTTAATATTTTATATGACTGGATAAACAGGGATGTAACCTGGAACTAGTCTGAGTGGCGGAGGGATACAACCACGAGGAGGTGATTCTAGTATTGTTTTCATGAGTAAAAGAAAGCGGCTATTGGATGCAGACTCAGCACTTATTTACCACATAGAGTGATCCATCATCATGTCTCTCGACGATCTTCGCCTCTCTCTCTCTCTCTCTCTCTCTTCCTCCACCTCTCCCTTCCTCCCTCTCTCTCTTCCTCTCTCAGACTGAAAATAGCTCCAGCTGGGTTTGGTCTGGTCTGACAACCATCGGCTTCAACCACCAATTCTGACCAAAATAAACGGACAATATCGACGTCTGGAGACCGTTAACCGGAGGATTTACCGCCATTTTTTTGGCTCGAGCTCGGTCGTATTTCCCCCTCCCTCCAGTATTACTACATATTTATATTTTTAAAACCTGATTTATCCCATTTTTTTTCCCCCCTCCGCAACCGAAGTGATGTCTGTCGCGGGGCTGAAGAAGCAGTTCCATAAAGCCACCCAGGTAAGGACAAACACACCGTGCTGATGGTGTGTTTGCGGGTCTGTTTGTGTTTGTTTAACGCACAATTTCTACAAAATCTCGACACTTTTCATGTTTAATTTAGCGGGGAACCGTGAGACTGGTAGAAAACACTGTGTTTATGAAGCTCAGCAGACGCCTGTGGTGTTAAAATGATTAAAACTCGCTTTTTTTTTGTCCCTTTTAAGACACCGTTATCACATTGGACAATATTTACATTTTCGTTGTAGATGAATATTAATGTTCATGTTTAAAAAGATGAAATTAGGTGAATTAAAGGAGATTTGTGGATGATTTTAGGCTGTTTTCTCGCGGTGTTTGGTGAGACTGTGAATTCGGGGTATAAACCCTCAAACACACACACACAGGTTGGGATGTAATATTACGTAACATAATGTGAGCTGAAACGGTGTGTGTGTGTGTGTGTGTGTGTGTGTGTGTGTGTGTGTGTGTGTGTGTCTGCAGAGCTGATTGGTTGTTGCTGCACGCAACAGGGAATTCCCTCCATCCTCCTTTCCCCTCCCTCCATCATTCCTTCATCTGTTTTTCTGATTCCTCCACACGTCCCTCCATCCTCTTCTACATCCCTCTGCCTTTTCCTTTTAATTCATCCACTCCCTTGTTCTTTTCTCTTTTCTTTCATCCCTCCATCATCCTTTTATTTGCTTTTATGATTCCTCCAAAACATCCCTCCATCTCCTCTCCATCCCTCTTTCTGTCTCTACATCCATCACTCTTAATGGATAAACCAGCTCTTCGTCTTTCTCTCTACATCCATCCCTCCTTCATTCCCTTTCTCATGTTTGACAACCCTTACCTTTAAACATCCCTCCGTCTCCTCTGCATCCTTCTGTCTTTTCATCCGTCCATCATCCCCGTTGTCGTTCATTCACTTCCTGTTCTTTCCTCCTCCAGCATGCGTCCTTTCTTCGCTCCTTTTTCATTTACATCCCTCCATCCTCCATCCTTCATCCTTCCTTTAATTTCCTTTACCTCCCTATTTCCTTTACCTCCCTTTTTAATATTTCTCCATCTTCACTCTGTCTTTTCATCCATCCACCACTTCTTTCTCTTTCTTCTCCTTCTTTTCTCCCCTGTAGCCATCCCTCTATTATTATTCTTTGACTTTCCATCCCTCCATCATCCCTTCATCCGTTTCTCCTCCTGTATCTTAGTCATCCTCCCTTCTCTTTAATCCCTCCTCTTCACGAGCACCTCTTTCTACACCTCCATCCTCCACCTTTCCATCCCTCTTTTATGTCTTCGTCCCTTCTGTCCTTTTTGTATTTGGAGACATCCTTTCATCATCTCTCTACACATTTTATCTCTTCTTCATCCCTCTGTTTTTTTCCTTGTAGTCATCCTTTCATTGTCCTTTGATGCTTCCCTCCTCCACCTTTATTTACATTCATCCTCTCTCTGGAAACCCTCCCTTCTCCTTCCATTTTCATCCCTCCATCATTAGTCATAAACATCTTTCCATATTCCCACCATCCCCTCTCCTTCTCTTTGAACATCCTCCTCATCTGTATTCCTTTACATCGCTCCATAAACACCCTCCCATCTCTCCACCCCCCCTCCATCCTCTGATACATCCCTCTATCATCCCTCCATCATCAAACCCTGACGTTTACTCATATTTCTGAATGAATATGTAGTACGAGGTGAAACGGTCGAGATGAAGGTAAAGAGGAAGAGTGTGAACAGATGCTGACAGGTTGTTTTTTGTTTTTTTTTCGGTTGAGAACAGAACAAACAGACGAGCGGGAACAAAGAGCTTCGTGAGGAATCCCTTTGACCTTTCAGATGACGAGTCTGAACGTGAGATGAAGGTAGAGAGAGTGTGACAGGAAGGCAGCGGCTGTTTGAGACGAACTGACGTCAATACTTTGTTGAGATATTTCAGTTTGGACCAAAGTGCAATCTGCTAACTCCTTAGCATGTTGTTTTACGAGTCCAGGACTCGGACTTGAGTCCTAATTTTTAAGGACTTAATTCGACTCGGACTTGGAGTCAAATACTCTGCTGCAGCTTCAGTCATTCATGCTTTCATCTCTGCACATTTTCTACAGTAATCTTTAAGAGGAATGAACGTTAAATAATCTCAGCTTCACTGTGTCCGAACATTATTTACATTTTAGACATTTGTTTTCTAGTTGATATTTTTATTTAACCAGGAAATACTCGTTTACATTAAAGACTTTGGCGTCTAAAAACAGTCCAAGAGTTGAGTAAACACACGTCTCAAACCATCACATCATCAAATCCTTCTTTCCACAACAAACTGCTTATTTATTATCTCTACTTCTGCCACAGCTGATAAGACGATCAGATCGATCTCAAAGTGGGTGAAAAAGTTTGAAGCGCTAATATGTTTCATTCAACAGTTCGTGTTACATTTTCATAAAAACTATAAATAAATAACCTGATTTAAATCCCAGAGTGCTTTAACTCTTCTGGAGACTGGAATGACTGGACGCTGTGGACTTTGATAGATTTGGATATTTTCCATTCTGTTCAGTGTCCCAGATTCGACTGTGGATACAGAGACGACGTCCACTGTGTCTATTTCTGGTTTGAACTTTGGGGGGGGGGCGGAGTCAGGCACTGCCAAGATGGCGACTGTGGAGCAGCTCACTCTGAGCTTGAGAAACCTGTGGGTGACGTCACAGAGGCTACGTCTTTATTTACAGTACTTCAGGATTCATTCCAGCATCAGAAATACTAAAATAATTAACGTTACTTTTTAATTTTCTTTATTATAAGCTCAATAAAATATCACATATGAAGCGTTTCAAGCCTTAAATGCTTCATCAGTTGTGTCGTCGAGGAGTTTTGTGTTCTTGTAGTCTGTACTTTGAGTAAAGTGTTGCTTCTGGGAATCAACGTAGCTGCGTTTATCCTTTTGTTTATACTCCGCAGTAACGTCTGAGCCACTGTGAGTCTAAATCAATGAGAATGTTGTTTATTTCACACTTTCATACAGTAATGTGACCCTGAGAGCTTCAGCATCGTCAATACAAGCTGAAGAAGAAACCTGATCGTCATCCTGAAGGACGAGAGCGTTTCTAAAGTGTAAAAACAAACAAACAAACAAACAAAACAATCTGTTTCCTTCGTGTCTGTGTTTTGTCCCGACTGTCATCAGGACGAATTCCTGCACATTTGTTGCATTTGACGGATGAAGCGACGCTGATAAAGAGAGGAGATGATGTTTATTGATTCCTGGTGGGGAACTGGGTCACTGCAGCAGAACAGAGCAGGAAATAAAAATAAAAAGTACAGCAGCAGAGACAGAGAGAGTCCTGAAGGCTCAGACAGCTCCGGAGGAGTCGCACCGTTTCTTCTTTTTTTACGTAACATAATCCGTCCAAAAGAGCGCAGGCCAGCGGCTCCGAGTCTGTGCTCCTATCGAATTATTTTATTCATTCAGGGATTTAACTCGGATCAAAGAAACAGGAAGTGACAGAGACGCTGCAGAGACTCACCTGTCATCAGTAGATATTCATGAAGTAAGAACTAAATATAAAACAGTAATTAAATAGTTTTTCTTGACATATTTAAATTATTTTAATTAGCTGTCAAATGTATAAAATGACAGAGGAGGAAACTATCTGATTTTGCTTCTTTTACTTTGGAGGTTTCATTTTATTTGAAGCTGAAGCTGCAAAACGAGCCTCATTCACCCTCCCTGCAGGGCAGCACAGCTAGCGTGGCTAAAAATCATTAGTGTTTTAGCGCCCCTTATTTAGGATGGTGTGTTTTAGAAGAGCAAGTGTTTTCACATGGAGAGAGTAAATTACACCCAGAGCCCTGAGGACAAGATGGAATTTATTCTCTTTATTGGTACAAACAAACCTTTTTAAATTCCCTCACAGATTTAACAGCATCTAAGGTGTATTACCTCTATGACCAGTGTAATGTCTCATTTCTCATTTTAAAAAGATGAAACCACTGATATCAGAGGAGCCTTAAAAACATCTAAACCTGAAAAAGAAAAAGCAGAACCAGCCAGCGAGGCCAGAGGACTGAAATGTGTTAGTTCTTCTACACTTTCTGACTTCCCGACTCTGTCTGTGTCTCAGCCTGAAGCCCACGGCTCCTTCTGAAGACATCAAGCTTTAAAAAATGCTTCACAAATATTCATTTTCATTTGTAAGAATTTCCTAAAACGGCTGCTGACTGTAGTTTGTAGCAAAAGTTGCTCAAACAGGAGGAAATGGTGCGTTCGTTTGGGACTATTTTCAGCGGCGGATTAATCCACATTTGGTGCTTTAGTGAGTGTTTCCAGCAGCAGGACGGTGTGTGTGGGACTGAGTCAGAATGGACTTCAGTGTGTGTGTGTGTGTGTGTGTGTGTGTGTTCATGGTGATGTCAGAGGAATAAGATGTAGACACACACACACACTTGAGTTAAAATGTCACCAGCCTCGTCCACCTGTGAATCAGCTGTTGATCAGGGTTTTTTTTTTTTTTCTTCTTCTTTGTCCTTAACGTGCTGAAGAGAGACGAGCGGCGTCACAAAGGAGCAGGAGGAAATAGATAAAAAAGACTGAATCACATGTTTGATCAGAAGCGGCGGTGTCTCTCTGAGGCGAGATGTTGTCAGCGTGAGGGCGAGCAGGCGGGGAGCGAAGCCCGAAATAGATCTGTGAATCAACTGCAGACGTTAATGGGAAGAGAGGGGGCGGCGTGACACGTCATGAAGTGTCTATCTATCTATCTATCTATCTATCTATCTATCTATCTATCTATCGATCGTGTATCTGTTTCATCAACGTGGTTTGTGCATGGATATGTCGAGCAGAGTTCAACACACACAAAAACACAATGGGACCTGTAACCGGGGGCAACAGGGTGGATGTTGTGTCGCAGAGGTGAGGGATAATTACAGATGATTACACGCGGCACTGACACAACTCTAAAAACTCTTAATATGGTGTGAAACACAACGCCTCACGACTCACTGTGTCATGATGAAATACGTGAAATACGCACTTCTGTCTTATTCCAGTGATGTTGTCGATGCTTGGTGTTTCTACAAATTCAGACTTCGTTTCCCAGCAGCCCTCTTGTCTCCTGCGGATTAATTTCCTTTTGATCGACTGATCGTTGCAGCTCTGATGTGAGTTGTCGACCTTCGCACAGGGAATACGATTCAGAAGACGACACTGGATCATGAGTTCGTTATAACTGTGCTGGATGACGTTGTTGACGAGTTTCCTGCAGGACAAAGGACTCTGGGAGTTGGCGTTACCACAAGTGACCACAGGTGTCGCCAGAGCAACCAAGATGGGACCTTAATGGATTATAACGTTCAGAAAAACCAACATATAGAAGGAAATATATTTATATTCAACTCTTAGCAGCTTTAACAAGAATCTGTTTAAACAGGAAGTTGCTTCAATTTGGAATTTTCTAGAAGATTAAAAGTCAGAGCGAGTGAGACCTCTTGTTTCCAATCAGGTTTCATTGTGTTCTTTGATCTCAGGTGTGTGCTCAGTGCCAGTGGATGGTTGCTCAGCCAATCAGATGTGAGGAGTGGGAGCTGTGTTTTGTAAGCAGAAGGCAATGAATTCTGGGAACATTAAAACTTGATAGGAGCGTCGGCTCGTTGCCCGCGGAGACTTTAATCTAGGACACGTCTCAGCGTGAGCGTTCATACATGTGACTCTGCCTCACTCGTGTTTTAACAGATGGATGGTAGAAACCAGAGCTGAGCGGCGTCCGCGTGAAGCCGACCGCTTGAGTCGCAGCGCCCTCGACCGAGAGGATGATGGCTGCTGCTGCTGCTGCTGCTGCTGCCGCCAACGCCGGCGGCACGGGCAGGAAATGGGACACCTCAGTCCACCTGGCTGAATAAAACATGAGGGAGAGAAGGGAGAGATCGATACCTAAATATACATAAAGAAAAGAGGAGAAAAAAAGAGGCAGACTGGAGAGGAAAGAGGAGAGAGCAGACGATAAGGATGAGACAAAGTGAGACTGGTGGGATGGAAGAAGAGAGAATGAGGGGAGAAGAAGGGGTGAGGAGAGGGAGGAGATGTTCAGACAGTGGTCAGGGCTTTTATTTACATCACCTGCAGAATTAATATAAAATGCTGCTGTGAAATAATACAGAGAAATAATCAATAATCTCATTAAAAAAATCATGATATTAATATTTCTGCTTGATTTTATTTTGAAAGGAAAAAAATCATCTTTCTCTGTTGCTTCCTGATCAAACACACTCCTCTCTGTTTGAGGGGACGGTGTTGTCGTGGCAACCACATATGTGCCAAGAGAAAGCAGCACACACACACACACACACACACACACACACACACAACACACACACAGGCTGTGCTCTGGTTGGCTCACTCAATAATTGATCTCCCTTGAGTGGATCACACGTGACGGAGGAGCAGAGGGAGGGAGACCCGTGTGTTTGCTTCGTGCCTTTGGTTTCAGGTGTATTTATCACATTTAATGTCTCGCCGCTCCTTGACCTTTGACCCCTGACCTCCTCACCTCGCTTCAATGACAGGCCGAAGACTGAAGAAATCATCTCACTGGTTGAGTTGCCACAACAACGACGTCTGAATTCATCCACACAAAACAGTTTCGTTCTCAACTATCTTAAGCCGCACTGTGGTGCAATGAATTCTGGGTAAATTAATACTTTTTTCAATATTGAAAAAAATGGCCGACAGAGGAGCCGCTTCCAACCGCTGAGCTCCGTTTAACCTTTACGAAGAATTCAACAGTTACAAGAAGCCTAAGACCAGTGTTACCATGGTAACAATCAGTGACACCTGCGCTGACCAGTAGCAGCCAACAACTAAAGACAGGAAATCATTGCTCAGGTTTGCTAACATTGTGCTGCCCTTTCAAAATAAAAGCACTGTTTGGCAGCTAAAATGACATGTTGACAAGCTGATGCTGACAGCGATGGCCTGGTTGTCTCTAAAGATATTAGAGAGGTCAAAGTGTGTGTGTGTGTGTGTGTGTGTGTGTGTGTGTGTGTGTGTGTGTGTGTTGCAGTGATTGTAGACTATTCATCTTCTCAACTAAGAAAATCGATCCACAGCAGAGGAGATAAAACCACACAGATTTATTTCGCTTTCTCTTTCATCACTTCCTTTGTTGTTTTCTTTGTTTCTTTCTTCTTCTCTTCTTCTTTTTATGCACCCAACATATTGCTGAGCTCCTTTGCATACTAATCTATCACCATCAATCTCTCTCTCTGTTCTACTTCCCTCCCTCCCACACTCTTTCCAACCCGGTTCAGAGTAATTGTCTATATTACGACCTCCTTCTGTAACAATATGTGTCTCGTTGCTGGGCGTTTTTATTGCCACATCAATCCTTAGAAATGCTATAAGGAGCAACAGCAGTGACGCCCTGCAGGGCTCCAACACAAACCCTCATATTCTGAATGAAGACATCTCATGTGTTTGAGTCAGAGCTGAGTGTTGGAGGGTTGACTGGCCATGCTATTAGCCATGCTATTAGCCATGCTAATAACTGTCATTTTGTTTCTGATGTTACATACAGTTAAACATTGTGAATAATGTTTTTATTTTAGCAATATTCAATTATATTTAAACTTTGTTGTTGCTACCTGACGCTTGGCTAATGAGAAGATATTTAAAGCTACGTTACATATGTGAGTGTGAGCAATGCAAATTTACAATTATAGTACAGTTATACCAACTATGGGCATCAATTTTATAACATGAGATCAGTGCTAATCAACAAGTAAAAGTATCAATACCACATATCAAAAATACTCTACACATAAAAGTCCAACACGCGAAGTCTTGTTCGAGTAAAAGTCAATAAATATCACGTGAAAATACTTAAAGTATGAAAAACAAAAGTATCTTTTTATACATTTTTGTTATTGTATTTTCTATTGTTGTTACATATCAGTGAATTCTAGTTAATTACAGCACTTGAATAAAAGTATTTAGATTGCACCACGGCATAAAACTCATGTATATTCAGTCCTAAATAATCTCTGCTCCACACTTGATGAACTGACACTTGATTTTATGAATTTTATGTTGTGTGTTGGGTTCTGTGAAGTTTACACTGTTGTTTTTCCATTTTGTTATATAACATTTTAAATCCTCAGCTTTAGAGGTGTTGGTAGGTGGATTTTTTTTTCCTTCAGACGCAGCTAGGCTAGCTTTTTCCAGTCTTAATGCTAAGCTAAGCTAACCAGATGCTGGTTGTACTTAACAGTCATGAGAGCAATATCATCTTCTCATCTAACTCGTCTTAGCAACAAAATGAGTGAGCGTATTTCCCAAAAAGTTGAACTATTCCTTTAAATTATTAAAGACTAAGTGTTCTCTTACAGAATTACAGTGTAGAAAAGCATCTATACCATAATATAGATGCATAAAATAAGACTTAGTTGAGGTATAATAATAGCAGTTAGAATAATGATAATAATAATAATGATATCAGAATCAAACAAAAGGTCTAATACTGACGTAAAATCTAATATAAAAAGTCCAAAGAAATGAGAAATTTATTTCTGATCAGTTTGTGATACTGAAAACCAAACCTATAGTTTTTATTCACATGAAGAAGCAGCAGATTATTTATCACTTTAAAGATAATGATGGGTTTTGTAGCGAGTCCTCGTTCCGCTGGCGTCCCAGTGGAGCTCGCCAAGTTTCCCAGAAGGCTCCGGTTTAGCTTCCAAAAACTGATTGTGTTGCTCATTACAAAGCAGTTATCAGTTATCTCCATCAGTTTGACAGGAATATTCCCTTAAAGCCCATCAAACACTCACACAGTCGTTTCACAGCCTGTGGATCGCGGCTCCAGCTGCTCCGTGCTGATGGATGGAGCGGCGCTCTCCTGACGGGGCGGAGGAGCTGGAGCACGCTTGATGTCGGCTCTATGACGTGAATACAGATGAGCGGAGAATTAGACCCAGTACGTGAGTGTCTGAGGTGTGACACACTCGTCTGTCTTCGATGTTCGACTCTGGTTTCTCCGTCATATTTGAGTTTTTTCCTTCAGTCCGTCTTTGTCTGAATCTCTCACTTCTCCGTTCTCTGCATCTTATTTTTATTTTCTCATCAGCTGTCTATTTTTATTCTGCGTTTTCACTCACTACATTTTCTCGCTTCCTGTCACACTTCACACTCTTATGTGTTGTGTGACATTTTTTATGTGTGTGTTTTACTGTAACATCAAGTGACCCGTTGTTATATAACGCTTCATCATACCAGCTCATGACATTAAAGCTGAGCGACGGAGCCAAAAACTCTTTATTTTCTTTCTTTTTTTCATATTGATCGACATTGATAATTATTGATATGCACATTTAGACCTCAGGGCAGAGGTGGAGGACTTACTTGACCAACACCGATAAAAAAAAAACTCAACTTTGACTTGGTTTGATGACTTGAGACTTGAAGGTTAAGACACACATTTTGTATTCTGGTGACTAACACATTTTCTACAGAATGAGGAAACTCTGAATCCAAAATACATCACAAGGTTTTTTACGGTTCTAAACAATCATTCATGTCTGAACGAACAATTCGATCATCTCTGCATTGATATAATATTTATGCTTGTTAGGCTCATGTTCGCTCTGCTGTGCATCCTCCTCGTTGAACAGATGGACACAGGGTTTATGGGAAATGTGTTGCACGTGATAAAGGACAAACAATCTAATTTATTTAGAGTAATTATAACAAAGTGTCATTAATGTCACGGTGACAAATGCTGCAGACAAAATGCTCCACGCTGCATCTTTAACCTTCACACTGAGCCGCTCAGCAGACGCAGCTGAATGAAACAAGTCAAACTTATTGACGACAAAGTGTTTTTTCCGCTCTGTGTATTGATTCAGAGCGTCTGCACTCTGAGGACACAAACAGGAGCAGCTATGGATCTCTGGCACTCGTGTCTTATTGCTTATAGACCAGCTATTGATCAGACATTGATTGTGCATCAAGCCAGAGGAGAATCTCAAGGGCCGAAAAGAAATGAAAAGCCCACTCAATCTCCTGCTCGCTGGTCGATGGTTATGAGTGGCAGCCAAACTGTCTTAAAAAAATCTTTACTAATCCATATATTTTAAAATATCAAAACTGTATTTACCTGTAATTTAGCTACTTTATGTTATTTAACTGTACATCTGTAACTGGCTCAAAGTGTTACCTGTATGTTTAAAAATGACCAAGACTGATGTCTTACCTAACATGATGCAGATTTGTGGTGCTGTTACACATTTTGTAATATTTACCTATAATAATTTAGCTTTACATTGCCAAAACATTGTCCAAATGAAAACAGGTTGCATATACAACAATTTATTGTACTTTTTAAAACAAGAAACTTCAGTTAAAGGTTGTTATAAAAAAAAAAAGAAAGACAGCTGCACAGTGGACCTTTAATGTTTAGACCTAAACCCAACCTTCCAGCTTGGCCGACCAATCACAGCGCTTCTTCCATAATCCTTAATTTTAAACTTTAAATTCAGATCTACAGCAAAAACAACTTGCTTCTCTGCCCATGGCCCAACTGTCCACCAAAGTCCATTGAAGTCTGTCCAGATTTTTAAACCTCCTGCTTGCAAACCAACAAACAGAACCAAAATTGTTCCCTCCTTGACTGATGTTATACATATTTGTGTGTGATTTCTTCTTATATTTTGATAATTAAAGCTCCTCCAGTGTAAAGGTCTGTGTCCATGTGTAGTGTGATTATAGATCAGCTCTAGCTTCTATATTAATACTGTGAAAGTATCAAAGCCTCAGTCCACAGAGAAATGCACAATGTTGCTAACGGTGTCTTTAAATGTAATAGCAGTTACTATCTCTGCTGCTGCTGCTGTTGCTGTTGTTGTTGTTGTTGTTGTTGTTGTTGTTGTTGTTGTTGTTGTTGTTGTTGTTGTTGTTAACAATGCAGAGTGCAGGTGAGGTGTTTGTGTTGTGTCTGAGCTGCTGCACTGCAGCTGGTCAGCTTCCTGCTGGAATCTAATCGTCGCCTCTCCAGAATGAAAAAGCTTCTGCAGAGTGCTGAAGCCTGCAGGAATTACAATGCAACACATGAAGCTGTTTACACCCAGGAGGCTTTGCCTTTCTCCTCCACTATTCTTCACCTACTGTTGTTTTTCTCTCTTCTCCATTTTCTCTCAAATTTTATCTCATCCCTCCATCCCCTTTCTTTCCTTATTATCCCGCTCCCACCTCCCTTCTTTTTTGATTTTGTCTCTCTTTTATTTTCCACCCATCTCCTATCCTCTTCTCCCTTTTCTCCTCTTTGCCTTCTCCCACTCTTTCTCCTCCTCACCATCAAAGTCCTGATCCAGTCTTTCCTCTCTGTCTTACAATCACTTTCAGATCAGTTGCGTCTGTCTGTTTGATCCGGTTATCCACTCGAACGCAGCGTGGATCCTGATAACGACTCCGAGGAGGTTTCATTGGACTGTTGTAGATAACAGAGACTCAGAAACGAGCAGAGTGATTGTGTTAAACAGACATCACAACTGGAATTGGTTTGGACTTTGCATCCTCACCGTCTGTGTCTAAAAGCTTTGTTGTGTCTATCAGGGTGTCCGGTGCTTCTGCTCTTATATTTTATTATGTATTCGGACAGTCGTGAGTCACATGTGCAGTAGGTCCTGAAACTTTTTAAAAGTGGTGTTTTTCTGTGGCATGTGATTCACATCTTCACTGTAGCATATCAAATCTGCATTGAGTCTAAAATCAACAAAAGTTAAAATTCTAACACAACACAAAATTCTTTAAAAGATGAATGCACCGTCACCTCTTTATTTACTGAATTTAGAAAATAGAAGAAAAGAAAACAGTGATATTTCATGTGCAAAAGTTTGGGCCTTTGCATACAACTGAACTTTCTATCTCTATATATATTAATACCAGGTGGAAAAGGGTTTTCTTCCTCTCACATTTTCACTTCTTAATATTTGTCTTCTAACATGAGTGTCCCTTGTTTTTGCTCTTCCTCTCCTCCATCATCTTTTTCTTCCGTCCCTCCTACTTTACTTTTTTGTCCCTCCCTGTCTCCATCGATGTGCTTTTACATCCTCAAACTGATTTGAGGCCCCACATGTCACCAAATATCACAAAGACCATCACTTTGTTCACTTTTTCACTTCACAGTCTTTCACTCTGATTCACTGCAGGTCTATCAGATAAACCTCCGTCTCTGTCTGAGTCTGGTAATTAAGTGGCTGCCATGTCTCACATTTTCTCTCTGAGGAGACGAATCATTATTCCTCGGCTAAATAGAGCTGGAAGGAAAAATAGCCGTTTGGGTTACACCTCTGCTTCTGTCGGCGAAAGCTTGCATCATTTTCCTGAACATTCACTGGTCCTGTGCGTCTGATGATATAACCGTCCCTGCTGATGTGGAAATAAATGGACTGCGTGTAGAAAGCCGGCTCGGACGCAGTGGTTTGACACTTTCACAATGAACATAACGGGTCAGGTTAAAGCTGTAATTTTGCAGCTGTCACATGATTATCTGCATCAGTTAAATTCACCTCCATGCCGAAGGTGATGAAACCGAAAAGCAACAGCAGAGACTCACCGACAGCTGAGCCTCCTCATCTCTTTTCCACCGTATTAAACTGTGAAGCTGCTTTCCATGATCACAGAGCAGATCTTTGTGCTCGTTGTCTAAATACTTCGCAGGCTGGCAACGGGTAGATGCTAGTTACAGCACACACCAATTATGGAGGCATCGGGGCGACAGCAGTGGTTTAAGGAGTAGTCATTGCAAAATGTGCCAATATGATTCGGCATCAGGGGCCCCAAACATTAGCCTGGTTTTCCTCTCCTGCTCCTACCTCCACCTCTACAGTTCATCTTTAAAAGAAGAAGAAGTACAGTGGAGAAAGCAGCTCTTCTTCTTGCATGGATGTCACCATTTTGGTTTGATTCGTATCCTGCATGATACGCAGACGATGGTCTACTGTGCATGTTTAACAAGAGAATTTACGGGGGCATTGTCGTGTTGAAGCAAAAAAAAAAGGTACAGACACAATCTGTTGGCACAAAGTTGGAAGAATTTAGTTTTCATCCAAATGTACCACAAATTGTAACCAAATCCCCCCAGAAAAATTAGCTAAAGACAATGTGAATTAATGTGCGTTTCCATATACGAATATTAAGAGTTGAGCTCATTCTAAAGTCAAGATGCTGAAATTAAATGAAGAAAATTAACATAAAAATACACCAATTGTGTAAACCAGGCCATATGTGTCGAAATATCCACAGTTGTCAGCTGTTTTCATACGTTTCTTGTATCTAAAATACCCCTTGATGTGCTTGTATATTATGGGATATACTGGCTCTGGTCTGGCTGTTTCTCTCCTTCTCTTCTACTCTAGTATTGATGTCCTGTCTCCTTGAAGAATAACTATTAGTCTGCTCTTGTTCTGTCTGAGTTTTCCCTCTCTGTCTCTGTAAATGTTCTTTTATCTCTTTAAACTTCCTTCCAGAGCTTCGCGCTATAAAACATCATCACTGAAACTAAAGGGCCGAACACAAACCAGGAAAACAACCACTGACCCAAAAATACACTAAAGTGTGTGAAAAGTCGTGTCCACATACTTTTGGCCATATAGTTTACACTGCAGTGTCCATGTTTCTGTTTTTCTACCAAAGTAGAATTTATGAATCAAATACACAGAGATTAGTTCATTGATTAATTTGCTAACATCACATTATGATTAAGAACTTTACTTTGTATTAATCCATTTATTCCAAAATATTATTTTTCTTTTTGCTTCCACTGTGAGATTCTTAAATATTGATGGAATCATAAAATTAATTGAACTTTTTTTTTTTTTTTCCTAAAACAGACATATTACATTTTGGATAAATAGCCTGAGCTGGTCATCGATCCATTTTATCCGTCTTACAGTCCAAGATGGCGTCTGAGTGTTTTGGCAGCCGTTCAGACTGATAGATGAACCGTCTCCGGCTGCCAGCTCTCCTCCCCTCCCTCTCCTCCCTGATAGGCTAATTCTCCTGCACACAAGATTAATGTCCGCTCGAGAGGAGGGCTATCTGCTCCATCTGCTGTCAAGGTGCCACGACCTCTGACCTCTTCAATTTCAGCCACTTGTAAGGACGATCGCGTAATTAATTAAGGGTATTTTTTGTTCCCGCCGCGAGAGTGACTCAGCAAAAGGAGACAGGGGAGATGAAGGGAAGGAAGGAAGGAAGGAAGGAGGGAGGGAAGGAAGGAGGTCGGAGAAAATAGAGCTGAAGAAGTGAAGAAGTGGGAGTTGCAAAAAACAAAAGAGAAAGTGATGAGAAGCGACTGCGGAGGAGGAGATGTAGAACAGATGGGGTTGGTCTGAAAGGTGGTTGGAGCTAAGTGTGAGTGCAGGATGATGGGTGTGAAACGACTCACACTGCAGCACCCGTGGGTCCATGTTTGAGTTTTTCTGCCACCAAAACCAAATGTTGAACCCGTCTGCGGTTGGACACAAGGACGACGTCAGCACAGCGCCGCCTGCAGGTCGTCTACAGAACAGTGCAGAGCTCTGAGCAACAGCTGTAGCCACTGAAAGAAAAGTGAGGATTATTTCAAAAATGATGCCACAAATTGTTTTTAATAATCAATTAATTTAATAGAATTTATCAAATGTTTATATACAGCTAATAGATGATGAGGTCGACTCCAGTGTTTCACAATAAAAAGATAAACGTCAGTGATGCTGCTGAACTTTAAAGCCGGTCAAACAGAAATAAACTGAAGTCAGATACAGTGTGAAGAGGCAGGAGAAGAAACTAACACTGAGACGGTTATATAAGAGTGTGTCAGTACACCTCTCTGCAACCAGACTCAGACTGGTGTGTGTGTGTGTGTGTTTGTGTGTGTGTGTGTGTGTGTGTGTGTGTTCTTGGAAACATGAGAGGACCCAGTCAGATCCCTGTCTCCATGGCAACTGCATCTTCTTCCTCATCTGTCCGTCCTTCTCACTTTCTTTTCCTGCTATGGTTTTGTGGTGTTTTTATATTTTGTATTTATTTATTTTTTATTATCATGGACTGATTAGGGAACTGGGGCCTACCACGCACAGGCCCAGGGACCAGAGAGGTGTGGAGGCCCCTGGACCTCTGCCTCTGTATGAAGTGACTGTTAATATGTCGTTGTTTGAAAGTCAAAGAGCTCGGTTAAAAGACATGACGCAACCTCAGAGAGACACAAAAACACAACGAATAGAATCACAAAGAGACAAAAAGTGACCAACAAGAGACACAAAACAAACACAAGGAAAATCTAAATGATTAGAGACTCACAAAATGACAAATGACTAAAAAACAAACTCAAAACACCAACAAAAACACTCAAAACAATGACAAAAGACTAAAAGCAACAACATAAAGACAAAACACAAGAACAAAAAGACACAAAACAACAACATAAAGACACAAAATAACAATATGAAGACAAATAACAACAACATAAAGACACTGCAGTGAGACACGACTGAGCACAAAGAGACCTTTTACCTGGCTGTGCTCATCATGTGTCCATGACTATAACACACCTCAACTCTCTCATGGTCGTCCATCTGTGTCTCTCTCATTCCATCTGATCAAAGCATGTCTTCCGTAACACACACACACACACACACACACACACACAGGTGCTCAGGTGTGTAAGCGGTTACATAAACAAACATATTTACCTTTGTGTTTGCATGGTTTGTTAGTTTGATGTACGTGTGTGACATCTGTTTCATACACAAACACACACACACACACACACACACACACACACACACACACACACACACCATTAGCTGCTCAGTCAACAAACTGCATGTCATTATGATGTGTTGTGAGTTTGCATAATGCGCCTCCGTGTGCAGTGTGCAGTGGTTCCTGTACATTAAGGTAAAAATACTTCATCACAACTAAAAGTCCTGCATGAAAAACCCTGATGAAGTAAAAGTAAAAAAGTTTCACCAGCTAAATGTAAATAATCAAAAGTAAAATCACTCATTCTGCAGAAAATCTGTTTATTTTTATATACGGTTTGTTTACTCCAGTGGTTTCCAACATAGAGGTCGGGCCCCTCAAAAGGGCCTCAAAATATATCTGAGGGGTCATGAGAAAATAAAGAAGAAAAAACAAAGCTCTGATTCACACATTTGACTTTTCTCCAATTGTTTATTTTTGTGTGAAATCTTGGATTATTTTTACATCGTTGAACTTTAACAAACACGACAAGGGCCCCAAGTGATTTTTTATTATCTGATTTAACCTTTAAAAATTTTATTCTCTAAGCTTATAATATGTTTTTTATTAAAAAGTTGAGTACCTTCATTTACACAGTTTACAGGGCTGCAGCATTTGTGTTTAATTATTTATGCACCTGCACCAAAGTGGACTTCTCCTGTAAATCTGAATATATTTTAAATGCAGCACTGTCCTGTCGGTGCTGCATGTAGCCTTTATGCATGTTTACTAGTCTATACTGCATGATGTGTGTGTGTGTGTGTGTGTATGTTTGTGTGTTTCTAATGCGTGGGTGAGCGATCTGAGTCACGATTGTGGAAAATCCCACTCTCCTCCTCCCTCCTCCTTCCCTGAGACTCTGCGGCACGTCCTGCGATCTCAATGACAAACCGAGGTGAAGACGCATCAGAGGTTGTGAGAGCAACATGTGTGAACCTGAAGTGAATATGGATGATTAGTAACATCAAGGTCATGGAGGTCTGGTTTTCCAGGAATGACACCTGCGGTTAGTTTCTCCATTGTGTGTAAATTTACTGGTTTGGAAACAGAGACTGTAAATAAAGATGGACGTAGCCTCTGTGACGTCACCCACAGGTTTCTGAAGAGCAGAGTTTTGAAGCTCGGAGTGAGCTGCTGTAAAGTTGGACATTTTAACATGGGAGTCTATGGGGATTGACTCACTGTTGGAGCCAGACTCTAGTGGCCATTAGAGGAACTGCAGCTTCTGGTTCTTCAGTGTTAATGCTTCATGTTTCAGCCTCGGAGGTTGATGCTTGTTTTGGCAGAAAGAAGCAGCAGAGAGACATCAGCAGAAATCTGACACCTTCATATTCATAATAGATATTCATGTTATGGTTCATTGAGACATGTAATGAGTGTGAACACAGACTCTGAGTGCAGATTCAGATTGTGTGAAGTCTCTATTAAACAACAGTAGAAACAGTGACACTCTCAGACTCTCGCTGAACGATGACGAAGCTGTTGAAGAATTCAAGCTGCTCGTTCGCCGCCTTCAGAAACAGATAAATAAAGTGTTACTGACTCACTTTAATATATTTTAACGACCTGAACAATAAAACTGAAGAATTAAAGGTTAACACTCACAGAGCAGTCATTGCTTTCACTGCTAATTTAACCACTGAGATCAGTCGTCTAATTTATTCATTTTGTCATTAAAGTAAATGTCGTCACTCCATTTTCTCTTTTTGATGTCTGTCTCTTTCTCCTGCTTCTTTTATTTGATATACTGTCCCCTATTTGTTCCTCGACAGCTCTCTCCTTTGCTCTACTCTCTCGCTTTCATCTCGCAACAGGAATAAATGTCTCCGGTCTCTCCTCTCTCAGGGTGGACTCCAGACATTCAAGTCCTCCAGAGCAGAAAATCCTGATTCTGTATCTGCCTTTCTTTCTCTCATTACAGAAAGTCAGTGAGAAGGTTGGAGGGGCGGAAGGAACCAAGTTAGACGATGACTTCAAAGAGATGGAAAAGGTAAATTTGCAATTATTAAAAGAATCTTGAAAGAAAAGAAAATGCTCGGTTTCATCCATTTTCAACACCACTCTCACATTTCTATTTCATGCTGTAATAAAGGCCTGTGATTTATTAATCACACCCACACAGACCTAATGAAGCAAGTCTTATTAAATAAACCTAGAAGAGTTTTTTAACTCTGAAGTTTACTTACTTAGTAATTAATATTTGATTTTCCATGAAATGACTTATGTTTTCAGGGGGTTTAACACTGCAGCTGCTTCACAGTAAAAGCCCCAGTGACGAGAACTGATTGTTGCTTTTACTTTGAAGAAGCAGCTGCAGGAAGTGTTGTTGGGTAAAGTCTCAGAGGGGATTAGCTTAGCTTATCTTAGCTGTGTTAGAGAAAAAGTTTGACATTTTGGGTAAAACACTATTTTTGTTTTCTTCTTAGTTTAATAAGCAGATTGACGACAGCTAAGAGCTAGTTAGCTTGAGTTAGCATAAAATAGTTCTAACTCCCAGTAAAACAGAAAATTGTCATTTTTACACTTTGGTTTTTGTACAATTGAAATCAACAAGACATAAGATGTCAGTTAGTGAGCTTTAGAGACGTTTGGAAAGAGCCAGGCTTGCTGTTTCCCCCTGCTAACAGTGTTAAGCTAAGCTAAGCTAACAGCTGCTGGTTGTAGCTTCATATTTAACGCACTAATATGGGAGTGGTATCAGTTAGACTTTGACAGATAGATCTTCCAGATGGATAAATTCGCAAATATCATCATATATTATCCAAATATCTATATTTATTTCACTTACATTAGTCAGTAGGTTTGTGTGTTAATTGTGGTGTTGCTCATATCTCTCACATTTTATCGGCTGTATTTTGCTCTGCAGAAGGTGGACGTCACCAGCAGAGCGGTGTTGGACATCATGACCAGAACTACAGAATACCTACAGCCTAATCCAGGTGGAAAACACACAGTCAAACGGCACTCAGCAACACGCAGCAGAAAAAAGAAATAATGTCAGTATTTAACTCGTCGTTCATTTGCTTCCTTAAAGCCTCCAGAGCCAAGCTGAGTATGATCAACACCATGTCAAAGATCCGCGGGCAGGATAAGGGACCTGGGTACCCGCAGGCTGAGACCGTCCTGGGTGACGCCATGTTGAAGTTTGGACGGGAGTTAGGAGAGGAGTCCTGCTTCGGTAAGTGTGAATGTACATATGTCAGTAGTGAGTGGGTGGGGGGGTGGCAAAGATCCTTCCACCTTATTTGTTATCCCTTCATCCCTTCCTTCCAGGCCTGGCGCTGCTCGACGCCAGCGAGGCGATGAAGGAGCTTGGGGAGGTGAAGGACGCCCTGGACATGGAGGTCAAACAGAACTTCATTGACCCGCTGCAGAACCTCCACGACAAAGACCTCAAAGAGATACAGGTGAATGAAACTCCTGCTGCTGGTTCCCAGACTGAAAGGTCGCTTGGTGCTGCTAATCTTTATGTGAAGCAGTAATGGAAGCTGTAGAGAGTTGCCATTATATAGTTTCACGGTTCAGATGCTGGTCTCCAAAGTGATTTATCTTCCATGCTCCTCCTCCACCGTAGCACCATTTGAAGAAGATGGAGGGCCGCCGTCTGGACTTCGACTACAAGAAGAAGCGCCAGGGGAAAGTCCAGGACGATGAAATCAAACAGGCGCTAGAGAAGTTCGACGAGAGCAAAGAGATCGCAGAGCAGAGCATGTTTAACCTGCTGGAGAGTGACGTAAGGACGATCTCATCTTTTTTTACTTATGCTGCAAAATACAATAAATCATATTTGTATTTGTGGGGAATTTAAAACAGATGATCAGAGTTGAAGGTACAGTAAATGTCGCTACGAACGAGTGTTGAAAGTGGACGTTTACAGAAAGCTAAACAATCAAAAACAAAAAAAAAAGACCAAACTAAAATAGTTTGAAACAAAATCTATTATAAAGTATTTTCAGAAATAACAACAAATGTGGATGTGGTAATAAAAATAAAACCTCAAAGTATCTGGAAAGTAAAAAAACAACAATAAAATATTCACCATGTCTCTTGTTGATGTTGGAATACTTCTAGTGTTGCTATAGTTACACATCCGATTTTTCAACAGGACCCCAGTGTGATTGCTGCTTTGGAAAAACAAAGGGCAGCAATCCTGTGCCATGCTGTGCTGAGCCAGACCCAGGCCCAGCATGGGTACAGAACAAGGCTAATGCAGTCAGAACAAAAAAAACCATATGCATGTGTGTGTGTTGCAGATAGAGCAGGTGAGCCAGCTGGCAGCACTGGTCCAAGCTCAGCTGGAGTACCACAGCCGCGCTGCCGAAATCCTCCAACAGCTCTCCAGCAAGATGGAGGACAGGTATTGATTCATCTGCCGACCGGAGATAAAAATAGTCCAATAGAAATAGATTTATGTGATGAGACAAACCTTTTTTTTTTTTTTTTAACCGTGTCTTTGTCCAGGATAAAAGAAGTGTCCGGTAAACCGAGGAAGGAGTTCGCTCCCAAACCCCGAATGACCCTGGAGCTGCTGCCTCCCAGTGAGAGCCACAACGGGGGGATACACTCCGCCAAATCCCCCGGAAGATCACCAGGTAGAGGGGAGGAAATATACTTTGGATTAGCAAGTGGGATCTTGACCTAACCAAAATCTTTTTTTCTTATCTGCTGTGCATGAAACAGCCTTATACTGGGATCAGACTGCATGGAATCGGTGCAATAATGGCCCAACCCAACAGATGTAAGGTGCAAGAACTGCTCGTTTTATCCCATGCAGTGTAAAAATACTTCAGTCTAGAGACCGAAACGTTAGGGTGAATCGTGATGATGAGCAGAAGTCGTCTTCTTTTGATGACTCAGGTGACATTTTCCAACGCACCTGCATCTAAGATATTTGGATGTGTAAATATCTTCGAGAAAATCTCAAGCAGTGGAGTCATAGTGGAAGAAGAACAGCACGGCATTTCAAAAAACCTTATGTCCTGACACAAAAAGACCAGCATGTGATTTTTCCTGCTTTCTCATGTATGATGAAAGTCCCTGACACCACCTTTCCAAACGCCGGCTATGATTGGTCAGGGTCTTATATGCGGTCTGCCATGGCAAAAATTTGTGCAAGGTAGTGCAGCACTATGTGATGTTATAAAGCCCTCCCCTCCTTTTTTAAGCACCTTGTGGATTTAATTTCCCTAAACGCCTCTAGATATAAGCAAACATACATTATAGATGCCATAAATGTATTTGAATGTTGTCAATAAACCAAACCAAAAAAGTTGACCCACAAATACTCAAAAGACGGTAAGACTCTTACATATGGCCACTAGAGGTCGTAGCACTTGACTTATAATTCTTCTTTTAAAAAACCTGATTATATCCGCCTTGTCCTTTTTGTGTCTGTCCTATCGTAGCCCCCATGGACCAGCCCTGCTGCAGAGCACTCTACGACTTCGAGCCAGAGAACGAGGGGGAGCTGGGCTTCAAAGAGGGCGACGTCATCACCCTGACCAATCAGATTGACGACAACTGGTACGAGGGCATGATCAACGGCCAGTCGGGCTTCTTCCCCATCAACTACGTGGATATCCTGGTGCCGCTCCCTCATTAGGTCCTGCCGACGACCTGGCCCTTTCCCCCCCGACCAATCAAGACACCCCGTAAAAACAGCCTGTATTTGCATAAACAACAAACCACGCCCTCCTTCTACTTCTTCTTCTGTGCTTCTGTGCCATTCTGCTTTCACGAAATGGACTGAAATGAGAGAGGAGCTGGAGACGGGGTGGATGAGGCGAGGCGCTGGGACATTGATTAGAGGAGAAGAAGAGCGGGAGAGGAGGATTTTAGCATGAGAGATGCAGAAGAGTGGGAGAAGAGGGGGATTGAAAGAGATGAGAAGACGAAGAGATGATGATCTTCTACAGCGCAGTGCTCGGCCAGGCAGCACTGGATACCAATGAGGCTTCGGAGACTTGCGAATAAGGCACGGTGTATATGTACGTGCATGTATGTGTCTGTATGTGCGTTTCGACCTGTTCTTACTCTATTATGATCAAGCCAGCACAAATACCTGCTTGTCAGTTAAACCGCCTGACAGCTTTTTTGTGATACTGTCTTCTTCCTCTCTTCTTACTTACTTTTCTTGCCATCTTTCTCTCAGAGTAATTCTGTCTTTTCTACCTTGACTTGCCTTCTTGTGCTTTTCAACAGCCCTAGATTTCTCAGCAACTGTCACAGTCTTCCCCACTTTCTTTCTTCCTTCCTTTCTTTCTTGCTTTCTCTCTTGGCTAGCACTGCCTTTTAGCATGGCTCCATACTATATACAGACCACTAACCCATGATCCAGAGCTATAGTAGGTCATCAGACCCTTCTGTTTATATTTGAGTATATCTCATACTCTTTCTAACACTTCTCCGAACATACTCTGCCTTCTCAGAGTCTGCATAGAATCTCAGCTCGCTGGCTGTATGCATGAATCAGCCAAATCAAAAATATGAGCGATAGTAAAATTTAGTTTTCGGGAGTGCAACTTTTGAATAAAGCCGCATCTGCAATAAGAAGATTTTTCCATGATGAAAAAGAGAATACTTGATCAGTCCTTTTGAAACCCATTCATCTATTAATGGGACTTTTAGCAGGTTTTAAAGGTTTTAGGGTCAGAAAACTCATTCAGCGTCAATAAACGTGTCAGCTCAAGCGATGAAAAGGAAAACTCTGGGTTACATGATTTACCTGACAGCAGTGATATGCTAACACAACCAGCACAGGCCAGTTGTACTGAACAGAGCTTTTCCCCAGGTCGGGCAACTGATAAGCCTTGGCTTATTAAAGTATTCACAGAGGAAAATATGCTTGTTTTTTCTCTGTGTACGATTCTAAGTTACCCATTCACAGTGTTTTGTGTGTGCTGTGTGGAGTATATGACACTGCCTCATCCTATTTGTGGCTTTTGCATGCAGGACTGTGTGAACAGTGGTAGCCATTCTTAAATTCCCATACACTATCTCCGCTAATCAAGCTTATGAGAACCAAGTTTTTTCCAATGTTCAACTTGGTTGCAGTTCAATGTCTTGTAAAAGGGCACACCAGTCATTGACAGACATCTTGTCAACTGCTATGATCACCTGGGAAAACCCACAAATTGTACGACCTACCACTCATCTTTAGCACCAACAGAATATCCAACATTTTCTGAGACATTTTAGAGTTTTCTCAGTGCCCTTAATTCCACCAGACATTGTAGAACCCACAGATGGTTGTGGAAAACTCTATAGAGTGCTAACCAATTTCTCTAAACTTCAGAACATTCTTGAGGTCTCTAATGTTTTAGATCTTTTGAATATTCCAAAAGCTTGGAGACATTCTGCAGCTCTCAGAACACTACCTGATCTACTGAAATCTCTACCGTCTTCAACCTCATTATGACTGTAAAGGTTTGTGAGTATTGTGGGTCTCTGACACACTTGAGCCCTTCAAACATTCTACAACTTTGACAAGTCCACAGAACGATCTAGAAACGTTTGATCATTCCGGAATCTTGGCAACATTGAAACACTTTTGAACATTCCGGAACCTTGGTGACATTCTTGGACTGTCAAAGACTGTTTCTGGACTGAACGAACATTCTGGGACATTCTGAAACACCCAAGAGCGCTCAGAATGTATTAGGTCAGTAAGCAGTCAGTATTCATGGTAACTATTAGCCATGACAGTTCCCTGTAATGTGCATCACATACAGGATAAAGAGGAACTTGTGCAATGGCTATAACTGTTACTACAGTAAGCAACTTACCTTTGCATCTGTATTCTTTGTAAGGCAGCATTGAGAAACCCTCTCTTAAAACATATGAAAAACGTTTGTTATTCATAGTTAGGTTTTTAATAATCCAACAATGTTAGATTAAACATCGTGAAAAAACTACCTTTTACAGACGCCGCTTACCATCAGCTCATGTAAAAACGCTGGTTAAACCAAAGTTGTCGGGTTTTGCCTTTGATGGCAGCAGAACATTTTTTTTAATAGCAGAATGTTGCTGGTTTTTTCTCGCAGCTACACAGGCTGAAGGATGCAGTTTTAGCACTTGTTCACTTTTACTAGAAAGAGTTTTGTTCAAAATTAGGCCGATTTGAGTCAAGAATATCGGCATTTGAAAATGTTCTGGCAGTGGTTAGAGATCCGTTTCAATGCATTTCAAAACATAAGACTGAAGAACTTACTATTATATTCATGACTTGTTGGAATGGGCAGTCAGTATGGTGCTGGGTTTATACCGACTCCATTGTATATAAAAAACTGAATAGTGTCAAAGATTGACTACAGAGCCTGTGATGTGCCCTGGTGCATATATGGAGCTAAAGTTAGTAACCTTGATAGAAAGCTTGTTCTCATTTACCATGATAACATTTTTAAAATTAGACTACATTTTTTAAAATTAAACCCACATAGTTGGATATGTAATGCTTAGACTGTGTTTTTAATTAAAAAGCTTTGGGTTTTTCTATCCAGGCATTATTTATTACGTAGTCAAACATCGGCAGGAATCTGTACTAGCATGGCTAACGCTACTGAGCCAAATGTGGCTAACCAGCTAGCCTTTCGCTTCACATTCCCATACTTGTGCTTTGGTGACGCAGTGTTAAGCAGGATACTTCAAAGTTAAAAGTAAAGTATTTGGTGCTTGAACACTGAATACCTCAAACTAAAGGTAACGTATAAAGTGACGGCCTTCATTTTAAACAGTTGTACTATGCATTCTTTATGTCAGATATTTTTGCCCATTCCTTACTGCTTATTAATGTGGTGATGTGCATACACAATTATTGTATTAAAATTACAATATATTACAATAATTGCCCTGCTAATTTCCGTTAGCAGGATTTTATTGCCGTGGACTGAACCACGTGTTGTTCTATTTCTGCCAAAATCTAACTAATCTAACTATTTAACACAACAATGACATTTTGTCAAGTCCCGGATTTGTATTTGAGATTTCATCACTTTCTCCCTGAGCCAAAGTCTCCTAATATACCACTGCGTGATGCACAACAACGAATTAAGAAAAGAAAATTTGAACACGTAGGTATGAGGTATTCTTCTCAGAATGTGTAAGGTCCCTTTTGGTGTTTAGAAATGTACAGTTGCTTAATTATTGTATTCTGAAGATACATTCTGAATACTTGTCATCGTGTCACGACGCTACTGTAGCTGTTTTTTGCTGAGTCATGACTGTATATTATCGCATTCGAAGTGAGTAATTTTGTCCAAGGTGCATTATTTGTGTTTCTTAAGCTATGGGTCAGGGCCATGAAATGAGTCGCACCGTACCAGTTGCTGACAAGTTAGTTGACTATAGTAATAATTAACCAGGTTTTCAGCAGAGAAAAAACATTTTATAAAATTTTCAGTTCAAAGATGTGAAGTTTAAAGAGTTCCTCTAGAAAGGTATAAAAGTGTTTTGGACACAAATAGTAATAATAGGAATTGAAAAGAGAAAAATGCAGTTTTAACCAGGTTGCAGATTGAATGTCATCTATCAACTGTTAATACACATCGAATACCAACGCAATAAATGACCTAACAATAAATCTAATGTTTCAATAAGAGGAAGAGATCTATCTATCTATCTATCTATCTATCTATCTATCTATCTATCTATCTATCTATCTATCTATCTATCTATCTATCTATCTAGTTCAAAGAGCTTAGAGCTCAGACATCTCTTCCATTGCCAAAGCACATATGCGACAACAACAGCAACAATACAATGACAGACAAAGTCAACAGTAGGTAATAGTCTCTCTTTCTTCATTGTTTCTGCCACATACCTGCTTTTCTGTGGCTGTTACAGGTTGTTGTAAAAGACGGGGGTTTGGAGCACAACTGTGTTCAGTGTTTTTCTTTGGTTTTCTTTGTGTTTGTCCGTGTGGTCTGAGTCTGAAACCTGATTTTCTGAGTCCGCCTGTGGAAAAGTCTGTGAGCTGCATGC
Organism: Seriola dumerili; assembly: GCF_002260705.1. Classification (NCBI taxonomy): domain Eukaryota; kingdom Metazoa; phylum Chordata; class Actinopteri; order Carangiformes; family Carangidae; genus Seriola; species Seriola dumerili. Next base: position 1,188,014 of record NW_019174643.1, read on the forward strand.
AAATGAACCGCTTTACGTCCGCTGTTTGAGATGGTTTTCCAAAAAATAATGGGGATGTGTTTGTCCTGCTAGCTTTTCTCTCACGCTGCAGTGAGCCTGAGTTACCTGATACTCTTCATTTTCTTCTCCTGTTACATTATTGTTTTGTTTTTTTTTACTTTTGACTTGCTTAAGCTATATTGGTATAGCACTCTCCTTCAAATTACAAAGTGCTTTAAGACTTTTTTGAACCTTCTTGAATAAGTTTTTATTTATTTTGCACCTTGTCAGAATTCTTTGTTGCTCTTTTCTTTTATTCTTCTTATTTTTTTGTTTTCTTTTCTTTCGTGTTGATTTGCCCTCTATGGCGACATGTATTCTAACCTCAATGAGGGACTTGTACAGTGTTACCCTCCATTTTCCCTTCTCATCTTGATGAGAGTCAGACCTCGGCCACGTCACCTTCCTGACTTCACGTCCGACATCGCTGTTGGACTGACGGACTCGGGTGTAGCGCTGCAAACCAAACCTGCACACGGACGCTTTGGTTCTCCATAATTCACTCAGTGGCACGATAGCTCTCACAGCAGGAATACTCTTTTTGTTTTTTTGGGCTAAACTTGAAAATAGTCTGTTTTTCTGGCTGAATTTACATTCAGGTGCCACTGAATACATGACAACAAATGCACTTTAATCTCAAAACTCATAGTTTGTATCTTTAGGGAGAGTTCAATGAAGATACAACCAGGAGACAGTTAGCCTAGCTTAGCATAAAGGCTGGAAACAGAGGGAAACAACTAGCCTGGCTAATGTGCACCAAAACCGAAGCGTAAAAACGTCAAGCTGTGGTTTTATGGAAGGTCAGGAGCTGGAATATTTCTTGGCTGGAATGGACATATTTATTTTTAAATTAAGGAGATTTAAGAGATGAAATACTTTGTTTCTTGTGAAATGACCTGCTGACCTTCCAGGATCACGAATACAAAAAAAAAAACACTCATGTTTTGTTCGTGTATTTTCAACCAGAGTTCTCATTTGTTATGGGAAGTTGCCACTAAAGAGTGTAACCCAATCAAAGAGAGTATTTCTGCTCTCAGAGCCACGGTCTGCACCGTGACTTTCAGGGTGTGGGGATGTGGCCTTGGTCTGACCTGTGGCTGTTCCATGATACTGTTTGCCTTGTGGCTGTATAAAATAGCCCTATGCCTATGGAACCTGGTGTCTTCTGGTGAGCTACATGTGTGTATGTGAGTATATACACACCTTGTTGCTGTTTATTTATGTACTTGTATGTATTAAGTTGGTTATTTATTTATTTATTTATTCCTGCGTCCTATTTATTGGTTCGGGACCTGTGGCGTGTTTGACGATTGTCAATACATTGGTGTATGGCGTGGAGGAGGGGAGGGGGCGGGGGGTGGGGAGGGACTTTGGGGTTCTGGGGGAGGGGGTGTGGTCAATGGAAAAACCTAGCTGTGATACTAACTCTAACTGTTGCTCTCCTCGTACTGGACGATGATATAATCTAAGACCACTGTATGTATAACTGCTTGTCGTGAAGATGAACTACAATGTAATGACAATAAAGAATTAACACTATGATGACACGCTGCAGACACGAGACTCCAATCTGTTCCTCTTAAATACACAGATACACTACATGGCCAAAAGTATGTGGACACCTTAGTATTGAGAGTCATATGAATGATCATATGTATGATCAGAGAAGGAAACCGGTCACAGATATAGATTGACCTTACATCTGCCATATTGTACATTCTTACAGTTTATTCAGTGAGATGTTATTCTGCAAGAATATGTAGAAATTTTTATTTGTTACATTTATGGAAATGGTTAACATGGGACACTAACATCAATCTAATATGTTCATAGTGTGTAAATAAAGTATTTAAAAAGGGATGAGATAATAGTAGGTTGTTTGAAATGGACGTCAGGTAAATCGTATAATAAGGAGAATTTAGTTCCACACTGACAATGAAGATGTTTAGACAATGACTGTAAAATAAAATCAATGTCACATTCATTATTGTTGGTTTTCACCGCTGATAAATGTAAGAGATTAATAAATGAATAAAACACTGCTTCAGCTAATGTATTATTATATTGTTAGACTGTTATTACCAGGCAGAAAACAGAGGCATGCTCAGCTGTTTGGACCAGGCTCAGACCAAAATCATACAAAAGTAAGGGGACAGAGGTGTCCACACACTTTTGGCCAGATAGATAGATAGATAGATAGATAGATAGATAGAGAGAGAGATACCTACTTGGTCGGCTATTGAATCCAAGTGTAATGACCGCTAAGGCGCTGTCGAGTTGATTCCCTCCTGCTGTCATTTCCCTCCTTTTACAAACCAAGATCTGATGCATTCAGGTGCACCTCAAAAGCTCAAACTTTACACTTTCCGAACAACAAAATATGACATTTCCAACGAAATCAAGCATTTTCTTTGTCAGAATAATAATACAACTGAACCAGTGCCCTAACTGTCAAATAAATGTAGTGGAGTCAAACGCACAATATTTCCGCCCTGAAATGTAGTGGAGTAGAAGTAGAAAATAACATACAATTAAAACACTGAAGTTCATGTAAAGTGCCTGAGAACTGTTCTTGAGTAAATGTACTTTGCTGCCTTCCCCCTCTGAATAATTCAATAAGTAAAGAACCAAGGTCGAGACCATGTTTTGTAATAACTGTATATACTCTCACGATCTATATAATACAAAAATAACTTTTCGTGATGGTGTGTAATTAGTGTGAGATTGAGAAAAGTCAAATGTATTTCAAAATTGGGTTTATTATTTGTTTAGTCGACAATGTGCGTTTGCAAATTAAAAATTCTGATATTTTTGAGGGCAATTGAAAGCGGCAAACGGCTTGACCCAGTTTTCACACACGCCACGGGAACGTTTCACTCGGCTTGACCCAGGATCAAGTTCGACGAAAGAAGAGCCATTCGTACCGGAAGTAAAGTAATTTGCCTTCAAAATAGATGCGAAACCACCATACATAGGAGAACTTAGTATAAAATACAATAAATGTGTATAGTTTTATAGTTTTGTTGGATTTTGTCTTTCTGTGTCACGCAAATAACACACACACACACACACACACACACACACACACACACACACACACATATATATATATATATATATATATATATAACAAATGGAAAATATGTGAATAGCCAACCTGGTATTTGTGCATCATCCATATTTACACATTTACATCTGTTTTGACCTTGCTAATCAAAATATTGTGCGATTATACATAGAGACATTTGCTCTTTAGATAAATTGTGTACAATATAATTCTCAGTATCATATTCATTATTATCATCCTTAATATACATATTTTTAGTGTACTCTGTGTGTTATCAGCCCATTACCCTTTTCTCAGGGCAAACACACGTTATCTGAACAAATGTTGACATATTTATTATTAAAAAAAATAAAAATGTATCATAAAATGTATGTAAAATGTATTGGTTATGCATGTTATTTTTAGGGGGGAAAACAGCATTTCCGCTGCACGCATGCGACTTTTATTTTGGAAACATATCCCGGAAGTGTTGCGTTTTTATTGTGGCTACCTTCAATCTGGTTCCGCGTGTTGATAGTGAAGACAGGATCGAAGAGAAACAAATTTTTAGCACCACAAACCCGAACTAAGGCCGAAACCAGAGGAAAATGGACATGAAGAAGAGGGTCTCCTTAGAGCTGAGGCACCGGTCGCCGACAGAGGTGAGTACCCGGGTTTGTTTCGTTGTTTTATCGGAGACGTTGCAGTGTAAACTTGACCGGCCGGAGAAGGAGGGGTGCCGAGCACATGGCAGGGTGTCTGCAGCTCCCGAAAAGTGCCGAAATGTATATTTACTCCTCACAAACAGCTTCCAATAAATTAATAAACTATGTAACACAACTTCAATTAGTTACACGTAAATCCCCAATTCAACTCCGGAGGCCCGTTATCTCTTGGCCATTTTATCGCTGGTAAACAGCTGCGTGGCTGCGCTGTTTACCGCTTTGTTTTCATTATTAAACGCACACTTTTTTCTCACTACAGTTAGCTCACAATTGTTTTGCACATTTCGTAAACTGTGACTTATTAACGGCTCCTGGGAAACGAAACTTAACGTTCAATATGCACATCCGTGTCTCCCGGGGCCTGGCTAATGTCTGGGATCACATTGCTACGAAGTTATAGGACGATTTATATCTACTTTATAAAAGCCTGTTGGCAATTTAAATATTTAAGAAACGTATTTATTTTCGTCGACGAGTGTGTGTATCACCTGTAGTGGAAGAATTATACAGTTACGTTAACAGGCTAAAATTACTTCGTCACGATATCGCCTTTATAGGAAAATACTCGTGCAAAGCAGGAAATGCGATATTTTTCGATTTATATACTAATCCTGGTTTAATGTAAATTATATTTATTTACAACTGCAAAACCACGTTTATACTGCTTCGCAACTTAAACTTTATCTGTTTAAAAACTAAAATCGACGCTGTGGATATTGGCGCATCTCCAGGGATTAGTCGGAGCCCGTGTGCTGAGGGCGCGTAGCCAGTGGCGTGCTAGTTGCTAGCTTGCTAAAGAGGCTACTTCGTGTGCTCGGGTCTTGATACAGCCGCCTGGCACGCTTCCTTAAACCGATATAAACCGGGTTATTTTGACTCGGGGGGCTAAGTTGTTGGAGGGGGCGGGTGAACAGTAAAGAGGCCAGCGGAGCAACCGTTACCGGAGAGCTAGGAGATGGGCTAACCGAGCAGCATCACGTGTGTCGGGAGTTTACAAACAGTCTCGACCGGGGTCCGTTCCAATATGAAACGGTACAAGAGTCCTTAACACGATCCTGCTTCCTCTGCTGTGTCCTAACTTTTTGTACTCTTCTCATTATTCCAATTTATAAATCTTATTAATATTCATCCCAGAATCCAGTATTTGTATATTATTAAAACGTATACGGTCCCTTTTTTGCTTATCTCCAAGTGCACTAATGAAAAGTTGAAATTTATATCGACTAACGTCCACAAACAATTGGTTTTAGCTTGATATCATCTATATACAACACCTGACTTAAGGTATAGATACTAAAATTATACTAATTATGACAATAAATCATTGTTTTGTATTGTTTGTTTTCAAAGTGTAATGTTTTAATTCACCAGATCTATCAAAATAGTGTAAAAAGTTGCATTTAATCGTGTATCCTCATCAGCAACTCAGAACATGGCTGCCAGCAGGTTGAGTTCAGTTAGATAAAACACCCAACACCATCCCTCCACAGCCAGAACATATGGATCAATAAGGCATTAACACCCTCACCGTTATCACAGCTGGATACAGATAATATCTATTTATAAATGTGGCCTGTGGTTTTATTTTAAGTTGAATTAAGGAACGTCGTCAGAGAAGTAAATGCCTATGTCCTGCTCCCATACTGTTTTAATTTTGGTTGAAGGTGCACGTTTCAGACCTCCGTTGGTTGGGTTTTTTTTTTTTATGTTTTGTCTCTACAATGTCAGAAAATACTGAAAAAAGTTTGTTATAATTTCACACGTCAAAATTGGGTCTTCAGATGTCTTGTTTTTGTCCAAAAGCCAACGACATTCGCCTCCACCCAGGGGCTGCAAATAAAAATTAACTTATGTCTGATGTGGTAAATCTGTTGTGCAGTTTCCTTGTGAGAAATAATGTGAGAAATACATTTAGTTATTCATTTGATAAAATAAGCCAAAATTTAGTGTGTCCAGATCGAGGCAGCTGCTTCTATGATTGGTTAAATTATCATTTAAATGAGTTAATATCTGATCAGAGAATAAGTTAATAAGGTGACAAAATTCAACGCGTTTCGAACATTTAGTGAAGTAATGTGATTTTGTGTGGTTTAATCTGCTAGTCTCTGTGGTTTTACCCTGTGTTATTTCACTTTTTTGGGGTGTGCTGCTGAGGAGACGGAGCTCACTGGGGCAAAACGACTCTTTGAATTAGTCACACCGATACCACAGCCGTCAAATCCCAACCCTGAGTACAAGTCCTGTGAGTGTCAGCAGTCAGTAAAACCATAACTGCACCTCTACAATTTATATAAATGAGTATATCCATTTTAAAGTGGTTATAAAAGCGTTCCCAGTTAACAGTCCGCCAGAGACAAATGGGTTTTCCTTTGACCCAGACTGAGTGAACTGGTCAACAAAAACTCGTCACGCAACAAATCCGCAAAATAAACTCATGATAAATGATGTTGAGATTTAAGTGTGTTTTATTTTTATTGGAAAACACATAGAAATAACATCAAAGCAAAAAAAAAAACAAATCAAAGTCAGTTGGGTTAATGTATAAAATGAATGATTTTCTTCATTATAAATGTCATTGTTCTCTTACAGTTAGATATTTAACTTCCTGTCTGAACATATGGGGGGAAACACCATACCTGGAAGGAGCTGTGAGAGTCGAAACCATGACGACTCGCAGTGATCCAACAAACTCAGTGAAATTTAAAGATCTGATCGACTTTAAAACGGCTCACATCATGTAAAAAACAAACCTGACAGGTTGTTTAAAAAGAGACAGGTGATATGATTTTACAGGAACTGTGAAAACATCAGTGTTTTTCAGTTGAGTGAGGAAGTGAAAACAGGTGGTGAACTTTTTATAATGTTCAAAAGATGTTAAAAATAATTTACTGAACCAATAGGTAGAAGCTGTTACCTTTTCACACCGCAGAAGTTTTTATTGTCTCCAGCTGTGGTGTATGAGTTATTGATTGTTTCTTGCCTTAATGTTGGACTAACCCCACCCGGCCCCCTCCCCTCAGGTCCAGGAGCTGGTTCTGGATAACTGTCGCTCTAGTGAAGGGAAGATCGAAGGAATCACAGAAGAGTTCTCCAACCTGGAGCTGCTGAGCCTCATCAACGTCGGCCTGACCAGCGTATCAGACATCCCCAAGCTGGACAAACTCAAAAAGGTGAGCGCACCAAACGCACCTCACAGCCAGGGAAAAACATGAAGTATTAAATGGCAAGTCCAGAGAAAATAAAACAAACGTTCCCTCTCCTCTTGCAGTTGGAGCTGAGTGACAACAGGATATCAGGCGGTCTGGAGGTCCTGGCGGAGCGGCTGGTGAACCTAACGCACCTCAACCTCAGCGGGAACAAGTTCAAGGATATCAGCACCCTGGAGCCTCTGGTGGGTGGAGTTAGGAGCCCTGATGATTAATAACGGCCTGTTTTTATCTGTTCAATCTGGTGAAGTTGTTGGTGTGGTGACAATAAAGACATGTTTATCTTTTTAAATGATGCACAGCAACACATCTGACTCCTCATGTATAGATAGTCAGTTTGCTTTTGATATTTTTAAGGTTTTTATATGGACATGTTTTATTACAAAACATGCATGTGTGGGATTGAACAAGTTTCATTATGATTTAAATTTTCAGTCACAAACCTGTTGCAGGAAAACAATCAGTAACTGACAGATTGAAGCTATCGAAGCTCAATTTTACCTTTTTATTTTCATTGATAATTAGTTGTTTTGTTTATTAATCACATCTACCATAAGACACCTTGTGTTCAGATTGTCACTTTGTTTGACCATCAGTCAGAAAGTGTCTGAGCTGAAACCATTGGTTCATGTTGCAGAGACAAAGTGTGTAACCCCATTTGTTGCCCCCCCCACCCCCACCCCCACCAGAAAAAGCTGCCCCAGCTGAAGAGTCTCGACCTGTTTAACTGCGAGGTGACCAACCTGGCCGACTACAGGGAGTCCATCTTCAAGCTCCTCCCCCAGCTCACCTACCTGGACGGCTACGACATCGACGACTGCGAGGCGTCCGACTCCGACGGAGAGGGCGACGGCGTCGATGAGGATGAAGAAGGTGAGGGGTCAGGGGTCACGTGTAGATGACGAGACGCCGCAGCGCTGAGGTTTGACGGATCGCTGTAAATCCTGATCCTGTTGAATCCGCTTGTTCTTCTTCTGTGGTGTTAACGGTCCTGGAGGCCTCTACTGGAGTAGAATTCATGTTTATTTACTTATAACTTAGTCAAACACAGTTTAGATAATTTGATTAAGTTAAAACAAGTTTCTGGGAAATAGTGATGGACATTTTATTTTCTATTTAAACATCAATTCATCAGGAACATAATCTATAAACATTAATTACAGCCTTAAATAACGTTAGCTTGTGTACATTTGTGCTAAGCATTTTTAAAACTAGAGTTCAAGCTGCTACAAACTATTTTCATGATTTAATAATCTGTTTTATAATAATCTGGGTTTGTTTTTTGTTTATAATTTTTTTGTCTTAAAAGTTTTGTTAAAAACATTTAATTGCTTGTCAGAGCCTGAAATGATGAATCCAAATATATTAAACATTTAAAATTTTTACATTCCAGAGGGTGAGTCAGAGGACTTTGAGGAAGAGGAAGAGGAGGATGAAGAGGACGTTGTGGCTGAAGATGACGATGACGACGACGACAGCGGCGACGACGAGGTGAATCTGAGTTTGTTTCCCTCTGTGGTTTTTAGAAGCATCATGTTACAGCGTGACACTGACTGTCGTCTCTTTTGGCTTCGTGTATTTGCTGTGTCGTATTTCGTGGTAATTAAATCAATGTTTAGGTTGGTCAAGATTTTTGAGGCCAGTGTTTGTGTCAGTTTTTATTCACTTTTATTTCAACGTGGTAAAAAAAGAAAAAAAAATTTCTGCAGTAGTTTGTGTTGCAGCCCAGCAGAGGGCGCTCTCCAGCTGCTGCTTCACCCGTTGGTCTCAGTACCTGTTGATTTGTTGATTATTTGTTGTTTAGACAAAGTTTGAGTGAAGATGTTTCAACAGCAGGAGTTTGTAGAAAAATGTTTATTTTTTGTCAAAGTATAAAAACACTTCAAACAAACTTCTCTCTCTCTCTGTAGGACGGAGAGGTGAATGGAGACGTGGACAGTGAGGACGATGATGAGGATGAGGAAGACGAGGAGGATGATGGTCAGTAACAGTGTGGCTTCCTTTTGATTAATGAACCTCTTTTTTTTTTTTATCATCAAAGAAAAACAATTAACTGTTCTCGTTGTCGTCGTTGTTTAACTTCTCCTCTCCTCTGCAGACGAGGATTCCTCTCCGGCCAAAGGAGAGAAGAGGAAGAGGGACCCTGAGGATGAGGATGATGAAGACGACGACTAAGGACCCACAGAGACCCCGCAAACCCCTCTGACCTCTCGCCCGGTGACCCCGCCCACCCACACCCCGACACCTCACCGCCGCCACCAACACTGGTCCTGCTCCTCTGACTCCTCCCCCCCTCCACTCGGCCGACTCCTGGGCTTGCGTCTCTTTTCTGAACCTGGTCTCCTCCTGCTGCGCCTCTTGTCGGCTCCTCAGACCGAAACGACTCCCGTTAACTTATAAAACACCTCGTCCTGCTTTTGTTTTGTTTTGTTTTGTTTTTTTATTCGCTTGATCTTTAACTTCTAAAAGATAAAACAACAATTTACATCATCTCACAAATGTTTCCCCCAAAGTCTCTGATAATAACCTGCAAATAATTTTCTGTTCATATAATTCACACTTTCTGTTTATGTGAACTCAGGAATAAGACACAAAGCTGATTAAAACTCCACCTGATCATTATTTTCAATATCAATTAATCCACTGATTATCGTCATGATTAATTTTGTCTTTAAAATGTCTCTGGTTCCAGAAGCCGGAGACATTATTTGGCGTTTTTTTTGTTTGACAAATGAATGAAACAGTTACAGATAAATATTCTGTCAATCAACTTGTTTTCCGATATGCAGCTGAACAGAGTTGGTTATTGATTTTGATCATTTGAATTAAAGAGCCTCTGGTGATCGTGATCGTGATCGTGGCCCAAAATGGGGGGAAAAAGGTTTTTCTCTAAATAAAATAAAACAAAACGTCAGTCGAGATAAAACGCAGGTTATTTTCCTGATTTTCTTTGCACCTCTAAACTACGTTAAGAGGTGGAACACGGCAGCCATTTTGAAATGTATCACATTAACATAGTGTTTGTGTTTCTCAGGACGTAACGTCACGAGGCGGCATTTTATCTCCGTTAACAGGAAGTAAATTCATCACCAGTTGTAAGAAGCTCAAACGAAGCGTCACAGATCTGAGATGTTGCTGCCGTGTAGTTTTTTGTTTTGTTAGTTTGTAATCAAACATAAGCTTCTGTTTTCTTTTTCTTTTTTTTGAGAAAAGTTTGATGTATAAACTGTCAAAATCACTTTTTTTGTAATATTTTGTTGGTTCATTTGCAGCGTCAAAGTTTTCCCGTGGTCGTTGTGTAATTACTTGGTGAACAAAGGTTTCAAGAGAAGACGGAGCGTGAGAAATAAATGCATGTGGGTCGTTTCTGTGGAGGGAGAACGGACAAGAGCTCACGGGAGGTGGCGGCACTTCTGGGATGCAAAAGAATAACCAAAACCCTTGATTTCTGCTTTCCCGTCCTCCTTTTTGTCCCTCCCTTTTCCCGTCTTCCCCAGCACCCCCCCTCTCTGGCGTTGTAACTCTGTGATGTCACTGACGGACAGTGGAACCCGGCGAACGTCTTGAGATCTCCTCCCACAACCCTCCACCCGCCCTCCCTCCTCCCATTTCCCCCGAGGCCGAGCGCGCTCAGGGCAAACTGTGTTCTCTCTCTTTTTTGCCAACAGAGCTTTTTAAAGAAATATTTTTTCAAAGAAATTGTTTTTGTTTAATTTTGTATGGTTGTCCGGGGACTCTCTCTCTCTCTCTCTCTCTCTCTCTCTCTCGCTCTCTCTCTCGCTCTCTCTCTCTCTCTCTCTCTCTCTCTCTCTCGCTCTCTCTCTCGCTCTCTCTCTCTCTCTCTCTCTCTCTCTCTCTCGCTCTCTCTCTCGCTCTCTCTCTCTCTCTCTCTCTCTCTCTCTCTCTGCCTGTTTTCTCTCCTGAGAGATCCAGCTGTTCCTTCACACTTACACTGACTAGTTGAATTTGTTTTTTTTTTTCCTTTTTTTTTTACCTTCTGTAAGTTAAAGAAAAAACAAACAAAAAAAAAACATACAAAAAGAACTTTGTAAATAAAATCTTAACATTTTGCTCCTGCCGTCTTTGTTTCCCCCTCGTTATGTTCAGACTGACGTGAAGCTGATTTCCCAGGTTGTGATGCTCTGCTAAGCCTAACTAATAGAAACCAAAGTAATAAACAAACTCACATATTGATTGACAGGTGTTCGTCCACCCAGATGTCATGAAGCTTAACTTACAGAAATGATTAACAGCTTAAAACACTTAATTTATGCTCTTACATTTTGAATGTATCGAATCAGTTAAGAACATGAGTATTGATATTATTTGTGTGGATTTATTGGTCTGTGTGGTCTATATTAGACGTTGACATTAGTAGATTATTAACCGTCATATCATCATTATACCTGCGGCAGAACTTACCTGACAGAAGCTAAACGTGTTAACATACAATTACCATGTACAAATGAAAGTGATGTCTTTTACTGAGTGGAAATGTTGAGTATATTTTGATTGGTTCAGTGACAGTGAGATTTGGTCGTTTGAGTCAGAAGGTCGCCCTCATGTTGTTTCTGGTGTTTTTGATCTCCAGCTCCAGTTGAGCGATCCTCACCTGCAGAGCAGAAACTTTAATTCACCAAAAACAATATGTTTCCTACTAAACTGATGAATTACACTCAAAAACTGGAATGGCACTAAAGTATTGCGTGTACTGTACTGGAACAATTTGCACCAAACTTGGTGGAGGGACGGGGCCTGGCTCGGGGCTTTTGGTGCAGACCTGGTCAAAGGGCAATCCAGGAATTTTTTGGTGGAATCACTCCACCAAGTTTGGTGCAAGTCGGTTCAATACTTTTTAAGTAGTCCTGCTGACTGACCAACAGACACAGGTGCAAAGGTTTGATCTCGATTGGTCCGAAAAGCTCCTTCTAAGTTTTAATCCATTAAAGTTTGTTGGCCTTGGTTTCAGAGGATGACGGAGCATGTTGGCTGATTGTGTTTATGTACTAACATCTTTCTGATTAAGTTGTTCCTGCAGGCCTCTGATCTCGTCTTGCTGTCTGTAAAACGCTTGCAGGAGCTGGAATACAGAGAAAATGGGAATGAGATTCTTGGCATGCCAAAGCATTTTGAACACGCGCAGTACGCCTTACCTCGCTTTCGGTGGTCGGTGGCGGCCTCTCTGCAGGTTCGCAGCAATGCGGAGTGCAGCAGTACATCCACAGCGGGACCTGGGTCTCGTCTGGCTGCCACCCGGACAGGTCGCTCAGATCTCTGGGGTACTTGGCGTCCTGGTAGGCCAGCTCCTCCTCAAGGAAGGCCTCGAGAGAGAGAGAGAGACGATCGGCAGGTTTATTCAACAACAGGAAAAGGGCTAGCCAGAACTGTAAAACTCTTGGCAGGAGGATTTGATGTGCTACTAAAAGCGACATGGGAGAACTGCCAGTGTCGCCTTTAGTCACGCAACCTGTGCGACACTTTGCCTCTGCACTGTGGCCACTACCTAATCTTACTGTGAACACGGCTCATAGTGCTGATCATGGGTTGACGGCCTTGGAAATAAGACCTTGAAGGCATCAGTGATGTTCTGATGTGACGTAAACCCGTGTTTACTCACAAACCTTCGATTCCAACTGGACGACCCAACGAAACTACCTAGTGGCAGAGGATTCAATGATAAACGCTGCTGATATTGACGTGTTTTTAAGCCCGTTTTACCTCTTCCATGAGTTCAAGGTTTGTCCCAGTCACCGCACCAACAGCTGGGCCTATCTGGAACCGGAGGTTGCTCAGCTTTCTCACCAGCCCCTTCTCAGCAGGGGTTTCTGGGTAAGGGTTGGCTACTCGAGTCTCAGGCTTCAAGGAAATCAGGACTGGGTCTGAGCAAGAAACGTAAGAGGACGGGTCTTTGTGATCCAGTCTGTCTGGCGTTTTGGTTCAAAGGTACTATTGGGTTACTGACCCCTGTTGATCCCCGACAGCCACTCCTGAGCCGTCATGGCCGCCTGGTTTCCAGCTGTCATCGGGTACAGATCCTCTTGGAAAATACCTGACTGCAAGGACAGACAAAACCACAGCAACTTGTCCTTTTATCTTTGTTGTTTTTCCTTTCCGTCTTCATTGTGCATCATCACTGAATGCAACGAGGTGAGGGGAAATACATTATCCCAACCTCTTTTCGAGGGACGATCATCGACAGTGGTTCCACCAGGTCTTTCACAGCGATCAGGCGATAAAAGCGGAAAACTTCACAGGCGCTCACGTCCAGGCCGCGCTTTGGCATCACTCCTGGAGTGAGGTCAGAGGTCAGAGGACATGTGGAGTTGGTCATTGAGGATTGGGAAATTGACTTTGTAGAAATTTGTTAAACAATTAGAACAGCTAGCCAAAGGTGGTCCTTTCTAAAATAAGTATTGGTAGAGACTTGCCCAGACAGATTTGGTCTATTCATGTCCTAGTATAGCTAAGTACTGCTAAGTTTTAGTAAGTATAACTATATAAGTATATACCATAATATTTAGAAGCGGTATTGCTAACCTAACATTGCTAATTGCTACGATAGTGAGTGTTTCATCTCACCAAATCCTTTCTGCGGAAGCAGGGACCTGTACTCTGTCAGGAAGCTAATGTAAGGTTTCTCTGCGCTCAGTTCGTAGTAGCGGATGTTCCCGTCGCCCTACGGCACACAAACACACCATAACATTTACAGAGATCCTTCAGCTCCTTACCGGTGGTCGTGTGTAATGATAATCTGGGGATTAAAGGGGCACAGCTGTATTTTATTGAGGCATTGAGTTTGAACTCTACGTTCAGTTTTTCAGTTAGAGAAAGTAAGAGTTGGGGGTGCAAAGCAAAAATTAGTCAGATTTAGTTTTACACATTTGTTGTTAAGACCAAAGAAATCCAACTAAAGCAGTGTTTAGTAAATTATGTGTGTCTACGTGTAAGTGTGTTTTTTTGTGTGTTGCATGACCTTCCCAGCCAGGTAGAGCATGTGGGTGTCCGGGTCATAGAACGGGAAGAGAACTCCTGCAGACCCGTCCAGATCTTCTTCGTACAGAGGCTCAGATAAGTCGTCCTGCACATAAACACACCACAGACGGAGTGAGACGGAGACACAAACAATGTTTTCAACTCTAGATTTCATGATTAAATGCTCACAAAACACCACTTTCAGTTTTAAGGGTTGAACAAAGTTGTTGGACGTAGAAATGGACGGAAATATCTGGAGGCTGAGCTGCTTCTTACACCCAACAAGACTGAGGACCTCAGCCTTGCCAAAAGGAAATAATCTCTCATCATAGAGGCACGTATACTCTTGAGCAGTTTTGTTCCTCATTGTTTGTGGTTTTGTGTTTCCAGGAAGAGAACAAAGTCACTTAGCAGAGCTCAGAAAAAGGTTGTGGTAAAATATGAAGAGAAAAATGCAGATAAATTACAACGTGCTGCAGGAAGCTGTATTTCAGGACACCTCTCAACTAATATATTCACTCTATTCAAGTTAATACATCAATCATTTAATCTAGTCAACCAAACAATCACTGTGTTTGACGTGTGCGATGTCTCACAGGGTCCCAGAGGACGATCTGTCTGTGGTTCCAGGGCGAGCTGCCAGTGGACAGAAGCATCTTCAACCCTCCGATGTATAAAACCTTACTGGCCCTGTGGGACTTACTGCTGGACACCTGCAGGAACAGAAGGGACATTATTACAACCTGTGTTTTACTGTTTACATAAGGACACACAATGGACACTTCAAAAACACACCTGCAAAATCTTTCCCGTCCGCGGGTCCAGGACTCGAACCCGTCTGTCTTTGGACGAGACCGCCAGCCTGCTGCCGTCGCTGTTGAAGCTGACGGAAAGCAGCAGCGTCTCGGACGGGTAGCGGTGGTGGACGGGCATCAGAACCACCCGGACCGGGTACCTGATTACAGCATCTACCTGGGACACGTCCCACAGGAGGACCTGGGACAAAGAGAGAGACAAAGCCACGGCTGTTTTGGACGGTGGGTACCTGAAAATACTGAAACGTAGCTTAAAG
Source organism: Seriola dumerili (assembly GCF_002260705.1). Classification (NCBI taxonomy): domain Eukaryota; kingdom Metazoa; phylum Chordata; class Actinopteri; order Carangiformes; family Carangidae; genus Seriola; species Seriola dumerili. The sequence goes on from NW_019174643.1 coordinate 1,203,074, forward strand.
GAGTTTAACATAAATTAGATAGTTTAGTTTAGATTTAGCAAAATGCTAATGGAACCCAATAGAAGCCCAATTAGCAATTAGCCACCGACCAGAAAAAAAGATTATTTTTTTGTTAATTTGAGGACATCCTCTTTTTTCTTGTGCATTTATATATGAGAAATATACAAACAAAATAATTGAATGTTTTATATATATGCTGTAGTGTGGAACAGTCATATCATGCTTCTATATTTCAGGATAATACAATTACAAAAGGAACATATAATAATAAATATTATTATTATGGTTACCTACGTGTAAAATTTAATAATTTGTTCCTCACAAATCAGACAAAATTAAATGTTAATATTAAGTCACGTCTTGACCTTGTAGTCGTAGGCGGAGCTAAGCAGCAGGTTCTCAGCTGTTGGATGCCACTCAATAAGCCCCACCCTCCTGGAGTGACCAATCAGAGTCTTCCTGGCCTTGGTTAAGTTCTGTTGGACGCCACAGAGCGGGATGTCCCAGATCTTCACCTGTGCACATCAGACAGATACTGGTTTCTATGTGCTATGTGCTAAGCTAAACCTATAAAAAGATAAAAGTTAAAGAACATGGATGTTGTAGCTGAAACGTCTGAACATGAATATAAATCTGCACACACGTGAACAGGACAGTGCGTACAGTGCAGTCCTCTGAGCACGAGGCGATGCAGTGATCGTCAAACGGGTTCCACTTGACGTCCAGGACTCTCCCGCTGTGACCACACACCCGTGGGTGTTGAGGATCCACCCTTCCTGTCTGGTGCGAGACAGCAGGACGCCATTAAACCACTTGGTTCACAGCCGCACATTAAAGTCACGATAATTCACACAGGATTGAATTAATATGTGTGTATACATAAATATGAACTGTATGTACACACACACACAATACAATAGTTTTTACTCCCTACGTTTGTCACTTTTGTTGTAACTTTTGTTCATGAGGAGGAAAAAGGTGAAATGTTGAAAGAACGCACATGATGGATGGGCAGGACTAAAAAGGACCCGCCCCCGGCGCACTCAGTCACCACGGCGATGAAGCAGGGATTGGCAGAGCAGTAGTGGTTGTCGTGAACGCTGCGTGTGATTGGCACCCCGTCATAGCTGTGCTCCTTGGTGGCCGGCTTTCCGAACACATGGCGAAACTTCGAGCAGCGGAAAGACGAACGCCACGACATCTGCACACACACACACACACACACACACACACACACACACACACACACATACACACACACCAAAAATTACAAATGCATTACAAACATATGTCCACACTTACTCCTTTAAAACCCGTGGTGAGTGGAGAGACGGAAAACTGTGTCAGACCGACATAATCTAATAATAGTGTTGTGGAAATTCAGCAGCAGCATTATCTGCCCTAATCAATAATGCAATCAGCTCTAATTATTGGCTTTCATAATCTTATCAATAATAAATCGATTTCTTCAATAACTGAACTTTTGAATCATTCATACTCATGCAAAGTCATCCAGAACAGCTTTCTTGTCTCTTTGAAATATTTATAAGTTACAAACAGACTTCCTGTTCTTACAAATTCCTCCCGACCTTTGACCTTAAAAAAAGATCAGCTTACTGAAGAAAGAGCAAGAGGGAACACGAGGCTGTAGTCCAATCAGAGCAACAGATAATCAATTAATTATCAATAAAAACTTTAAACTTTAACTTTAAATTAAGTTATTTTGATTTGGATGTTGATTCAAAACAATTGGGGAAATATGCAAATTAGTTGGCAGCTTGTAATGAACAAAATCCACCTGTAACGTCACTAATTAACATGTCATTTGTTGTTTGGTTAATTTTTACCAAAAAGCAAAGTGTTGTCCAGCAAATAACCATAAATGTAAAATTGTAATTTTACACTTTTGTTCAGAGGAGCCGGTGTGTTTAACTTTGCTTCCTGTGGACAGAGCCAGGCTAGCTGTTTCCACCTGTTTCCAGTCTTTGTGCTAAGCTAAGCTAAGCTAACCTTTATTTACCATACGGGACTCTTCGAACTCTCAGCCAGAAAACAAATTAAATGTCAAACTCTTTTCATTCATCCTGTGACGTATCCGTCTTCTATTCTGCTGCTTATATTATTATTTATATGCTAATATCGTTTTCATTTTTCTGTTTTTTGTGATGAAATCAAACAGACATAAAAAAAAAAAAACGATAATGATATTACCCAAAATAATAATATAAGTAGGAAACTTTTACAGCATCTAGGTAAACAGAAAGAGACAGAGAAAATGACATTGTGAACATAAAACATAACAAAGTGTATATAAAATTAGATTTTATTGGTGTGTGTGTGTGTTTGTGTGTGTGTGTGTGTGTGTGTGTGTGGGGATGATGTTTTAATGAGTCGATCATAGACAATAATAATAATAATAATAATAATAATGATAAGTCATTAAATAGTAATTGTAATAATGTGGTAATAATGCAATGTAAATGTACACTTATATAAACTGACAGTATAATAATAGTAATAATGTCCAAAAGTAATTTGATATAATGATGATAAAGAGGGTGATAATTATATTGATGTAGTAAGTTTGAGCTCCACCGTCACTGACTCAGACCACAGGGTGAAGATAAAACGGCGTGGAGCTTGTTGGACATGGAGGCCTCTGGGTTTGTGGTCCCCTGCCCCGCCCCCGATCTCTCCCCTGTCAACTCCCCATTAAAGGCATGAAATTCTCCAAAACACTTAATAAAGATTAAATAAGGACATTGTCTTACCTCAAACGTGGATACAGGAATCTCTGGGTTCTCGCTCTGCAAACCAACCCCTGCTGTAATTGTTAGAATACTGTTGCCAGGACGATAACTGTGATGCACACCACCGGTGCTGTGGCAAATAACTGACACTACTACACCCTTTCCTGCCAGAGCTGGCAGCAGCTCTGTCTACAGCCCTGCTGACTTCTGACTGCAGCCACCTCCTGTGTGTGTGTGTGTGTGTGTGTGTGTGTTCACTCCTGATCCATGACGTCTACCCCCTCTTTCTTCCACATTATCCAAGGTATTTATGCACGGCTGCACGCACACAAACACCCCTCCACATCCGATACTACTGCCCCACACACACACACACACACACACACACACAGTAAACAAGCAGAACGCAGCAGCAATAGGGATGAAATAATGAAAGAAAAGAAACCCCTAGTAATGTCATTAGTTTGCATTAAGTTTAAAAACAGTGTGGTGATGCTGCAGCTTTAACAGCATCCTGGGAAATTTATTCTTTTTTGTCTCTTTCATTCATAACAAACAGAAAGTGACACTGTGACCATAAAACATGATGGAGAAAGTGTTTATATTTAACTGCCCCGGGCTCCACCCAGAAGTATTTAATCTGTCAATCATTTCTTGAAAACCTGAGTTCCTCGCCATCAATAGTTTATCTAGTTCCCTTTATCTTCCCTCTCCCCTCCCCCACTTTTACACTTATATATGCCCACTCAGGAAATTGACACAATTATCACTGAACATCGCGTTACCCGTAAATGTAATTACCCATGGGTATTTTCACATCTCAGCAAAGGACTCATCTCGCATCTGAACAGCTAGAAAACTGACTCAGACAGAAAGTCACATTTAAACAGGGTCACGCTTTTCTTTCTTTCCTCATAACTCAACACTGAGGCTTTTCTTTGAAGCTGTTATGGTCAGTAGGCGTTATGGTGTACATGTGGAAATGTAGTGTATTAAAATCTTTTCATTTGTGCTGATATTTAAATGTTTAGAGACTTTGACTCTTGTAATTTATGAATGATTAAATACTGGTGAACAGTAAGTACAGTGGCCTTGAGATGACGCCACTTTTCACGTTGTCATGGGTGTAAATAAACAAAGTTATGTTTATACTCACTGTTTCTCAGCCTTGAACCTTAATTTTGCATTGCGTTACACACTTCCACACTTAAATTTGTGGGTGTCGTCAAGCAGGAAATTGTACATTCACACCAAACACTGGCAGCAAGTCCACAGATCAGTGGTGAAATGGGTTTCACATCGCCATGCAGCACTTCATCATTAAAGCCAAATAAGTTTCTTCATTTTTTTTTTATAAGAAAGCTGAAATCAGAATCGGTGACATCTAATACTCCAGAAAAAGGCCAGTATCAGCCGTGATGCAGGGTTGGGTTACTACAGTTAATATATTCTCTGGAGAACAAACTTTAATCTCTTTTATTTCTTTTACCAAACATGCAAAACTTTGTTAATTCATGTCCATAAACTCTCTTTTATTTCTCTGGAGCTCAGTCACACCACTGTGATCGCCACCATCAACCTACACCTGCTACGCCCCACAACAAATAGAAAGAAAACCACAAGCTTTTCTTTCTGTGAAGCTGTGGCCTGCTCTGCTCTGGTTGCATTCGGACAGATTCTGCAGGTTGTGATATAATCTGCTGAAAACACATTCAGCAGAATCCACACATACACTCTGAGCTTCACACTTCTCACACACAGACACTTCCTCTGCCACATGTGTCAGTTATTTCCAACAGTGATTTTTATTTTAGTATTTACTTATATATTTATTTATAATATGTATTTTTAATTTATTTTAATTAATAAATGAATAGATTTATTTTGATTAATAAATATAGTTTTTTATTATATTTAGTTATATAAATATTTATAATATATTTCTTTATTTTTTATTTTAATAAATAATACTTATTTTTTATTTATCTTTTATTTTTTATTATATTCATTTACTTTATATAAATATATGTTTCTTTATTTATTTTTTATTATATTTATTTACTTAAATATTTATATCATATTATATTTCTTTATTTTTTATTTTAATAAAATACTTTTTTATTAATCTTTTATTTTTCATTCTATTTATTTACTTTGTATAAATATTTATTAATTTATGTATCTGTATATTAAGTAGTTAAAAGCAGCTACAACAGTAAAATGCTGCTTACACATTGATCCATCAGTATTACTAATATGATAATGTCATCTATCATACTATATCAGTGACAGGGGACATTTGACTTGTGACACTCCTCACACCTCCTGCTGTATACATATGTATACAGTATACTTACACATATGTAAACACATCTGCAGAAACAGGTACCTTGGTTTCAGCAGCACTGTCAACTGAAGGTTTGATGTTTCTGAAACTTCTGTCTGTTCTGATGATGACTGTGTTTGATGATGTCATAATTAGTGCTGTGTGTTGTTTCCAGGAGTCTTCTTCACACAGTCACTCGTTCTCTCATCTGCAGCTGCTGGACACAGGTAAGAAAACTGACTCTGAAACTTTAAAGGACCTCACATGCTCACATGAACACTCAGTTTAGTTTCCAAGTTTTCAGTTTTTGTGCTGGTAGTTATACATATATATATATATATATATATATATATATATATATATGTGTGCAACAAGTGGCATCTGTTCTTAATGACGATAACATTGTTAACCCTAACCTCCTCCGCCCCACAACAAAAACCACAGCCTTTTTCTGTGGGGCTGTTGGCTGTGGGGCTGTTGGCTGTGAGCCTGTGGGGCAAATGTGGTATCTCTAGGAGAACACTCATCACTCATTCTCTCATCTGCAGCTGCTGGACACAGGTAAGAAAAACTGACTCTGAAACTTTTAAGGACCTCACATGCTCACATGAACACTCAGTTTATTGCTCGCAAGTTTTCAGTTTTTGTGCTGGTAGTTAAATGTTTAGAGTATTTCACTATTATATTATATAAATGATAACAGCAGTGAATGGTAAGAGCGGTAGCTGTGAGATGACACTTTTCACTTCCTTATAAAAACCTCTGTCTTCTGACCAACTGAAACTTTAAGGGACAAATCTATGTAGTGAGGTTTTTCTGTTCTGTTGTGGTTAGTAGAAGTCATGGTGCACATGTGGAGATGTGCATGGTGTCAACTTGACAGTGTGAACAGACTCGGGTTGAGTTTGTGGTTATTAAGGAAGTGGCAGCAAACTGCTTGCAATCACACTAAGCTAGAAACATGGTTCCAAAGTTGATATCTGAAGCAGGAGATCTGATTTTTAGTGCTGATATCTGCAAAATCTGATTTAATATTGATTTAAAAAATATCTTTTATGAAATTCTTTTGACTGCTTTTCTATGGGAAGTGAGTGGAACATTATGATATCTCACTGCACTGTTGCACTGCACCGTTTGTGTTCCCACTTCCCGGTTCAGAGAGAAGGTATTAAAAGCAAAGGTGAAAAAAACTTCAGAAACCCAGAACAGATCGACAGTATTAGATGCAACTGCTGCTGCACGAAAAAAAACAACATCCATAAAATGTGTCTGACAGGTCTGAGCAGAGCGTGACAGAGTAACCACAACCTCAGCCGAGTCTTCACATAGATCCCCCATAGGTCACAATATAAAGTCTTCGTTCCTCAGTAACAGTACTCGACAGTGTGAAAACGAAAAAGTTAAGTTATGTTTATCTTCACTATTTCTCAGCCTTGAACTTAAATGTTCAAGCTCACACTGGTCTGCACTTTAACTGTTCACACTTTAATACATAGGCGTTGTCAAGCAGGAAATTGTACATTCACACAAAAAACGCTGGCAAGTCCACGAAAAGAGTAACAGTGAAATGTTTGCACCACTTCATCATTAAGAAAAGCCGAAATCAGAATCAGTGACAAATAATACTCCAGAAAAAGGCCACTATCAGCCGTGATGCAGGGTTGGTTTACTGCACTTAATATATTCTCTGGAGAACAAACTTTTTTATTTCTTTTATCAAACATGCAAAACTTTGTCAAGTCTTGTCCATAAACTCTCTTTTCTCTCTGGAGCCCAATCAGACCACTGTGATCACATTTCCCACCTGAGACGCTGCTGTGTTAGTGTTAGTCGTGGTGATGATGGCAGGAGCAGAAGTGTTGGAAACACCAGTGGTGGAAAGTAACTTCGTACATTTGCTCCGGTTGTATTCAGTGTGCAATCTACACCATGGCGTTCAGGGGAGCCAGCACATATCTGATACTGCTCAGAGAAATTAGGGGGACACTTAAATCACACATCGGATCTTGATAAACGAATTAGTCAAGTCGAAAATCTTTACTGATGTACATTGTATAATTTGTTGAGGAAAGAAAAAGACGTAACAACGGTCGATGGGAACTGAGGGGCTGGATTCACATTCACACCAAAATTAAAAAAGCAGAAATTGAAATCACAGGCAATTTCATCACACCAAGTCATGATGTGACTCAGTAGTGTGTATGGCCAACACGTCCCAGCATGCACTCCTGAGAGAAACTCTTTCAAAACCTTTCCCTTTTGAGAGTTGTCTTGCTTTTGCCTCCATTGCACCTGTTGTCACTTTCATTTGCACCAAAGCAGCTGAAATTGATTCACAAACACTTGTGCTTCCTAAATGGACAGAGAGATATCCCTGAAGTTTAACTGACTTGGTGTTATACTGTGATGATTAAGTGTTCCCTTCATTTGTTTGAGCAGTGTACATATATATATATATATATATATATATATGTATATGCTTGCAACAAGTGGCATCTGTTCTTAATGACGATAACATTGTTTAACCCTAACCTTCTCCGCTCCACAACAAAAAAGAAGGAAACCACAGCCTTTTCCTGTGAAGCTGTGGGCTGTGTTCTGGTTGGGCTTGGGTTCTGCAGTTGTGATATCATCTGCTCATAACACAACCTGCAGAACCCACACTCTGAGCTTCACACACACACACACACACACACACACACACACACACACACACACACACACACACACACACACACACACACACTTCCTCTGCCACATTTGACTGACAGCTTGGTCACTTTTACAACCTGTAGATGTTCTGCTGTAGTAGATGTAGTCACACAAATGAATCACTCGGCGAAAGGGAAAGGGTGGCGGGTGGCGGGTGGCGGGTGGCGGGTGGCGTTTGGTGGCAGCCGAAAACGAGGAACATGCAGGCACAGGCAGAGAGGAGTGATGCAGAGGTGTGGGCGATGCAGAAATCCCCTTTTGGGGCAGCAGAAGATCGGTCACCTCAGCCTTAATTGAAAAGGGGAAGATACTAACCATACTACATAACCCACAACAACAGGAGCTGTCTCGGCAAAAAACAACAAAGAGAGAGTCTGAAAATAAAAACTACCTCCTCTTTCTTCTCCCGTTGATCATGTGGCGATCATTCAGATTTATCTGGTGACCCCTTGGTGGGGCCCGACCCCTACGTTGGGAACCACTGCACTAAACTAAGTGGATATAAATATTTACATAAATAGATAAATTAAATATGTGTATATAAAAAAGCAGCTACAACAGTGAAATGCTGTTTACGCAGTGATCCATCAGTATTACTAATATGATAATGTCATCCATATTACTATACTATACTATAATAATATGATACTATAATACTTTAATACCAGTCACTAACATCTCCTGCAGTTCTGCAAAACGCCTTGAATGGGAGAGAAACCTGCCCCCTTGGAGTTTTTGGTGGCTCACACTTCTGCCTGTGTATCTGTAGCAGTTCAGTCATTACTCATCACTCATCCCTCATCACTCATCTGCAGCTGCTGGACGCAGGTAAGAAAACTGACTCTGAAACTTTTAAGGACCTCACATGCTCACATGAACACTCAGTTTATTGCTCGCAAGTTTTCAGTTTTTGTGCTGGTAGTTAAATGTTTAGAGTATTTCACTATTTTATTATATAAATGATAACAGCAGTGAACAGTAAGTAGCTTTGAGATGACACTTCCTTAAAAGACTTCTGAATGATTGAAACCTTTGTGACTGAAAGATTTAATTATTTTTTTAAATCAAGCATTCAGTACTCGACACTGAAATCTCTGTGAGGTTTTTCTTTGAAGCTGTTGTGGTCAGTAGAAGTTATGGTGTACATGTGGAAATGTGTGCATTAAAATCCTTTCATCTGTGCTGATATTTAATATAGCTTATACACTGTTGCCCATAAAGTTGGAATAATTTTGCTTTCAGACACAATCCTCTGTTTATTCTTATTTAAATGCATCAGTAATCACTTTTCACCAGGTGCAATGATTACACATTATGTGTCCCAATTACCAAGGTGAAATTAAATAAATCACATTGTCACAATCATTTCATGCAAAGAGGTAAAAAATATTTTATTCCAACTTCATGAGCAACAGTTTATATTCAGGAGCATAAAGTTGAATCCGCTTTTCTTACCAGACTTGCAAACTTTTTCAGTTCCTGTTACTGTCTTTTTTCTCTGCAGCCCAATCACACCACTGTCAACTGACAGATCAGCAGGAGCAGGAAGTGCATCACTTCAATGGTGAGAAGATAAACTATTATTACATTCACCTCAGAGCAAACAAGACACAAGAAACAACACATTAGAACAGACAAGATAGAAGAAACAACATGTCCAGTATGGGTTTATATGTGTATATATATATATATATATATATATGCTGTATATCCAGTTATTTATATGTTAGATATGAATAAAATACGTTAACTTTTAAGTAACAGTACTTTTTCCACCCCTGGTTACTGGATGGATTGGCTGAATACTTTTATGCAGATGTTCATGGTTCCCAGATGATGGACCTTAATGATCCAATGACTTTTCCTCTAGCGCCACCTTGAGGTTGATAATTATAAATTGTCCATTACTTTGGTTTACGATCAAATACCTATGTAATTTGTGTTTTCTGCTAAATAATTAATTATTGAGTTATTGCCACGCTAACACGCTCTCTGTGGTCATCATCTGTAGGATAGCAACCATCACGCCGCAGCGTCTTTCAGACATCAGCTCCACCCAGTGGGCGCCGCGCAGCAGTAAGTAAACTCCTTTCAAACCTTTGGTGAGGTTGATGCAGGAGCGTTGAAGAGCATCATGGTAACTCATAATGTTGTTGCTCTGACACCATCATTTTCTGTAGTGACGTCATACGTGACGACTGTCCGGAAAACTCAGCGACTGTCCAGGAGGCGCTGAGGATGAACCTCCCCCACCACCTGGTCCTTCAGCACGTGCAGCACAGGGTTCAAACCCACGGTGAAAATTACACTGACCTGAAGGTGCTGGTCGCAGATCTGTTTGCACCCAACGACTGGACCGGGAACCAGGAGGTTCCCATGGAAACGAACCAGCTGGAGGACGCGCTGATGATGGAGAGCCCGGCGGTGAAGGAGGCTGTGCGGATGGGTGTTCCGCCGCACCTCATCAAGCCAAAGCTTCGCGCCAAGATCTTGTCCAACGGACTCGGCTACGCTGACGTCAATGAACTGTTCACAGACCTGAAGCTGAAGTGGAAGAAAACTACAAACGTGTCGGTCAAGTTTTCCCATTAAAGAACTGAAAGAATCGTCGCTCCGCAGTTTTGTTCATGAAGAAGAGACGAACCGCGGGAGCAGCTGCTACGAACTCAGTGTTTTGCATTAACTGACCAACATTTTATATTTCATATTTTTGAAACATGACTAAAAAAAAAGAGAGATTAATTATCAAAAATAATTTTGCAATTCATTTTACAACTAATCTGTTTTTTAACATAAACAACTGAACAATTAATCAATAAAATTATGAACAGATTATTGAATAATGAAAATAATAGGTCTACTTTAGTGTTTGGGATGAAGCCTCTTGGACGTCCAGTCGGTTATGCTACTATCGACTTCTGTCCAGTTTAGTGTGAACATAGTGTTAGTGTAAATATCCCAAAGCTTCAATAAAAGAGCTGCTACATAAATAATCCTGACCACTTCTCCTTCCATCTGTCCTTCTCGAGGGACTGATACTCAGCTGGAGCAGGTTTATAGAGATGAGAGGGACCCTGAGTGTTTTCACTGAGGAGCAAAAATAAAAGCTCAATGAAGCTTAAGACAAAGTGTACGGAGGTGATGCAGAGTCAGATCATCACAACAGAGAGGGAATGTTTTCTTTACAAACACCACAAAACATTTGCCATCTGCATCTTCCTGTGAAACTACCAGTTACCACAAAGTCGCCTAAACCTTCAGGACTTCTCACGTTCCTCCTCCTGATACTGAAACTTTTTTTCCAACTGCCAAGGACGGTTTTTTATTTACTGTAACAGGGTCAGTTTCAGGTTGAACAAACTTTACACAAGCTGATGGAGGGAGGAGCCATGTCAGTGTCAAGACAACAAAGACCTTAAGGCTGAATTTCATCTGAAGAACAACAGGAAACACTGTCCGGAGGCGTTACTACTGACTAACGTGCAGTTTAAGAACAGCTATTTTCTCTGTGTGTTGTGTGTGTGTGTGTGTGTGTGTGTGTGTGTGTGTGTGTGTGTGTGTGTGTGTGAGAGAGATTAGTGGATGAGCACATGCACCTTGGGTAAACTGCTGGTTCTCTCTCGCCTGGGTTCATTTGCTACAGATTCTTTAAATTAAATGCTGTCTCAGATTTGTGAAACCTTTATTGTTTGTGAAAACACACACAAAAGTGCAATTTAAACTGACGTTTTCTCCCCCTCAGAGGCACGCTGGTCTGGAAAAGCTCTATATCTGGACTTAGGTTCCTCTCCAGACATGTTCATGTGATCACAATTATATTAATGATGTCTTATTAAAATCTATTCCAATAGTTTTTTTAGTATTAAAAAGAAAAATGGTGTGGTACTCATGGCCATTGTTTTATTTATTTGGAATAATTATATTTTAGATATGGGAGTAAAATGTCATGGAATAACATTTACCATTAATAATTTACTACAAACAGGACTGTGGCCGTAACGTTTGACTCATTATACAGTATTTATACACATGGTTGTCTATAAATCAGACAGGCAGAAATTTAATCCAGGAAAAAGCATAATGCATCATCATTTTTGTGAAAATTCCAAAGTGAACCTAATAATTTTGGAGCTCAAACACAAACTGAAATATACAAAAAGGTAGACAGTGTATATACAGAATACTCCCAATCCTATCAGGCCTTACTTGACTTCAGGTCGTTTCATAGGATGTTTACTATCTTAATTTAGTGTGTTAGCATGCTAGCATTTGCTAATTAGCAGTAAACAAGAAGTACAGCAAGTCCTGTCTACAGTATTTTAATATTAATGTACAGGATGTTATAAAAAATTGGCATGAAACAGATTTTTGATACAGTTTTCTCAGACAAAAAAATATCATGAGGTTTCACAGAACAGTTTCACACACCTGTACGGGAAAAATTAAGCTTCATATTGTGTGTTGTGTTTTTGCTAATGTCCAGGTCCAGAGGAAAACACTGAGGCTGGATGTCGGGGGATGAGTCCATCATGAGAGCCGGTTGTTTATGTCGTCCATGTTGCTGTCAGTTTGTGTCACTCTACCTGAAACAAATCTGACAGGAGCAGCAGTTGTGTACATGAACGTAACTTCAGTTGTCACCACTGTCAGTCCACACTGTTCACAGCTGTGAGCTTGCAACTGGATCGAATAAGCTAACGTGATTGTGGATGAGTGGACTATTAGCTGGTGTGATTGGTCCTTCCTCCTTCCATCTGATTGATCAGTTGCAGTTACATCGTGTTCTCCATGTCAGTGAATTAGACAGTGTCTGCTATAAGACCCTCAAGCCTGGCAGGTTATCCCAGCAGTGGCGGTTAGAGGCCAACTGTGGCGTCGGTGGATGGTGGAAGCTGCTTCAGTTCGGGGGAGGTGTCACCTCCAAAGAGTCGGAGATCATGTGTGCCAGAGGCTAGAGAGAAGGACGGACGCTCCTCCGGTCTCTGCAAACAGTGACAGAAAAACAGCCGTGAACTCAGATCTGATCATTTCATCATTTTTGTTTTTAATATTCTGAGATAAAACTAAAAACAGAGACACGGATGGTTTCTCTCGCGCTCTCACCTCGTGCCAACAGAGCTGCATGATGTCATAGATGGTGGCGTGGCCATTTTGGGCCTGTTACAGGCGTGACCCTGGTTACTAAGTAACGACCTCGTGGTTCTGATGCTGATCAAATGGCATCCGACCCTCGGTGAAACCTCCCACATCAACACACCTGGATTCACAAAAGACATGAAATGTAGAGGCTTTATAAGATAGTGAGATACGTTAAAGCACTTAGTGGTAAAAACACCCCAAGTGCCACTTTATAGGACACCTGATGCCGTTGTGATGGGCTGAAAAAGCTTTGGACAGATTTGTGCACTGATAAAAAACAAAATGAGACGAAAATTCGAACAGAAACTGAATAACTAAAATGAGTTGGTGGTTTAAATGTCGCTCAAGCTTCCACTGAAGAGAACAAAAAACATCAGATCTGTGATGAGCGATAAGGATCTTCATCTTGTCGTGTCGTTGTTGCTCCCTCAAACTGTTTTCTTACATTGATTACAATCAGTGTTACCAAACTAATGTTCTGATTACGTAATGACGTTAAAAGTTGCTCACCGTAGGACCAGACATCCACATGCTGCTGTATTTGCAGAAAGTTAAAGACTTCAGGAGGCGACCACTTCACTGGAAACTTGGCGCCTGATGAACTGGTGTACTGGTTGTCTAACACATATCTACATAAAACACAATAACATTCAGACGAAGACAACCACACGGTCTTTCTACCTGCTGTGAGTCAATCTAAAATCAGACGACAACAAGAGAGTGAATGTGTAGGAATGAAATGCATTACCTGCCATGCCGAAGTCAGACACCTTCACTACCAGGCGTCATTCACCAAACAGTTTCTGCAGCCTTCAGGGGAGATGGAGGGAAATTAAATAAGTCTGTTGCTCAAACAAAATTCACGATTTCAGATCTGCCCCAAATTGAAGCGGTTCTTCCCCGACCCCTCCACCAAGTTCAGTGCAAATGTTTCAGAACCCTTTTTGTGACACGGGTGAATTCAAAAATCGCAAGAAAAGGTGTTCATCATCACTAAATATCTCTTAATTTTCAAACCCATCGTACTGTTTTGTTGCAGGATGGGACAACTGCATTGCTGCACCACTACATGAAATAAAAAGGCCAAAGGAAAAAGGGTTGGAGAAGCAACACGAGAGGAAACCAGCCTCTAAAAAAAACTGGATAAAAAAAGTAACTTGATGTTACCAGATCTCTGTGGGATGAAACCGTGTTGGCCTCCAAGGTGCTCGCATGGCCCTCGCTGACTTCCAGGCCAGATGCTCAAGCAAAGGACCCCAGGCTGAAGCTGCCCCGCTGTGCTGCCTGAGTAGTAGTTCAGCAGCAAGCCCCTGCTCCATGAAACTCTGTGACGATTGTAATGGGCTCGACTCTGGCTGCGTCTGCGATCTATAGTACAGTGACACCAGTTTTAGGTGGACACTATTCTAGTAAAAACACTGCAAAAAGATCAGAGTTCACTGTGTGAAAGCAAAGACATCTAGTGCATCAGTTTTTTCACCAGTGAGAACAAAAATCCTGTTCATTTTATGAATCCTTGAAGACCATTTATGAGATAGTTTGGATATTTCTGATTTCTTACTGCACTAATCATCCTGGAGTCATTCAATGCTGTAGCGATGGGAAATAGTCCTATCACATTTGTGTCATCTACATGGCGCCCACAGCTCCAGAGACAAGAGGAATACGTGCGTTGTGCCAGCCAATAATACCTCCAGTAGACGAAAGTCAAAGATGAGCAAAGGTCACCGTCCCTATAATGCAGACGTACGTAAATTTTTCCCAACGCGTGTTTTTTACTTTCGCTTTCCCTCGACCCCTTTAATATTTTCCCTCCCATGTCTTCTCCTTCCTTACATCTATGCACATTCGTGCCCTCCTCGATTGAGTCCTACCTCGTACATGGCCACCTCTCTGAGTTGCGCCTTGATGGCCACTTTTTGTGCTGAGCCCTCCACTTGCCAGCCTCATCAGCCGAACTACTGCCCGCTGCCCAGCTCCTTCATGAAGGTCAAGCTCACTGGGTGATTCTCCCAACTTCTCTGGAGGACGGAAAAAGAGAGAGAGAGAGAGAGAGAGGATGAGGAGGAGAAGGTAAAAGACAAAAGAGGCTTTGGTTTGTTCATGATAGACATTTGTCGGAAAGAACTCTTGGACTCACCGAGCTGAAACCCGGTGACGACCAGATAGTCCTGTTTCCTTAACAGGGATACCTCAACCTGGCTACAAGGACCTGAAGATGGAGAGCACGTGAAAATGGTAAGGAAAGACGGGAGAAACTTTACATATTTACGCGGTGGCAGAAGAAAGCTTGGTCCACTGCTAGCTGTCTTTTTTATTTACATGAGTTTTACATGAGCCACTCACAAACAGAAAAACAACCACAACCTAAGGAAGTTCGAATTAAACGGAAAATTAAAAATAACAAAAACAAAAGTGAGAAAAACTATTATTTAATGATTGAACTATTCCGGACAAATGACATAATTAAATGTAATAAGAAGCTCCTGCTCTGCTCATTCACAAACCTTCAGCTTACACATATGGTTTTTTTCTCGCTTCCAAGAACCGAAATTTCAGTTTCCTTTTTCAAATCGTCATTTCTCAATATCTATTGTCATTAACACGGCCTGATTGTCTGAAGTAGTACAAATAAAGATAGTTCTTTGCCATTTTCTCTTTTAATTTTCATTCTTTCACTTTCATTTTAATTCTGAGCTACACAAGCTCTCTATAACAACCTGCTTGGAACTGAGGTAACTCATTTTGCTCCCTCGTTATACCACGGGAAACATCTACTCAAACAAGTTTACCTTTAAACATCTACATACTTACCAATTGTTAGCCAGTTACAGTATGCAAGTAATACTACATGAGTGAGATAATGAGTTGTTGTACCTGCTGCGTTGTGTGTTTGTGTACTCGATCAGGTCGGGGATGGAGCTGAATAAGTGTTTTCTCAGCCAGGTTAAAAACTGTGTAGGTGAGCCTTGTGTCTCCTTAGTGTGCGCGTAATGTTTTTATCGCGTCGCACCTCCATCCCTACAAACACATGCAAAAAAGGCATTAAAACGAACATCCACAATTAATAATATTCGCAGTTTATGGTCTTTAAACAGACATACAGTATAGTTCCATTTACCCTGTGGCAGGACTTGGTGTAGACGAGAACGGATTGTACGTTCCTGGGCAGTGGCTGGAGTTCTCTGCACAATGAAGCCTCCTTCTTTGTCCTGCAGGGGCCCGACACAGAGTGAAAAAATATAGCCTTATTTAAGCTATCTTTGGGGCATCTATATGTGTCTTTATTAGAGAGTTGACAGTACTAGCTAAAGAACAGTACTTTATCAGTCGCTTTTGTTTTGGATATTTTTGCATCATAAGAAGGACAGCAAAAAGAATTGACGGAGTGAGTGAATAACGAGAGAGGATAGTTGAAGAGAAACAGAAACCTGAAAATGAAAGGGGAAAAAGAAATGGAGGACACATGGGAGGGCAAAAAAAGAACACAACGAAGGAAAGAAGAAACAAAGACGTAAAAAAAAAAAGGCGGTGAGAGAGAAACAGTAAAACACTCACCTCCTTTCCTCAGCAAGCTCCTCTGCCTTTGTTCCTGTTGACTTGTTTACTTGTACCAACTAAAACAAAACAACAGAATAAACGTCCCTTACACTGATATCTTAATACTTACAGATCTCTGTAGCACAATTTCACTGAACTCAAATGTCCAGCCGCCATAAGATGAGCCGTCTCAAAATAAATATGGTGATTTGTGCATAAAACGTATGAGTTGTATCTAATTTCCTGTAGTGTTGACCTGCAGTATGTGCACCATGAAGCACTTGCGAGACATTCCTTCATCCCTTCAATGCATTAAAAGTCCACGAATTCAAAGTCCACACACATATGGATTCTGCCAGTATCAAACTGATTTTCAGCACCATGAGGAAAGTGCCTGACTTTATAGTTGCGTGATCTCTCT
>NW_019174643.1:1219986-1322486 GCF_002260705.1 Seriola dumerili
TCCGCAGTTTTGTTCATGAAGAAGAGACGAACCGCGGGAGCAGCTGCTACGAACTCAGTGTTTTATAAACTTGCTATCATTTTATATTTCATATTTTTGAAACATGACTAAAAAAAAAAAAAAAGATTGATTATCAAAAATAATTTTGCAATTCATTTTTCAACTAATCTATTTTTTAACATAGACAACTGAAAAATTAATCATTAAAATTATGAACAGATTATTGAGTAATGTAAATATTAGGCCTGCTTTAGTGTTTGGGATGAAGCCTCTTGGACGTCCAGTCGGTTGATGCTGCTGTCGACCTGCTTCACCACTGAATGTTTCCCTGAACTTAAAGCTTATCCTGCCTTTAGTTTGTTCTCGTTCACATCTGAGATCGATTCCGGTCCATTTTTTTGCAAACCTGTTTGCGATCCAGACTCATATTAATCCAGTTTAGTGTGAACATAGTGTTAGTGTAAATATCCCAAAGCTTCAATAAAGAGCTGCTACATAAATAATCCTGACCACTTCTCCTTCCATCTGTCCTTCTCGAGGGACTGATACTCAGCTGGAGCAGGTTTATAGAGATGAGAGGGACCCTGAGTGTTTTTCACTGAGGAGCAGAAATAAAAGCTCAATGAAGCTTAAGACAAAGTGTACGGAGGTGATGCAGAGTCAGATCAGTCACAACAGAGAGGGAATGTTTTCTTACAAACACCACAAACATTTGCATCTGCATCTTCCTGTGAAACTACAGTTACCACAAAGTCGCCTAAACCTTCAGGACTTCTCACGTTCCTCCTCCTGATACTGAAACTTTTTTTTCCAACTGCAAGGACGGTTTTTATTTACTGTAACAGGGTTCAGTTTCAGGTTGAACAACTTTACACAAGCTGATGGAGGGAGGAGCCATGTCAGTGTCAAGACAACAAAGACCTTAAGGCTGAATTTCATCTGAAGAACAACAGGAAACACTGTCCGGAGGCGTTACTACTGACTAACGTGCAGTTTAAGAACAGCTATTCTCTGTGTGTGTGTGTGTGTGTGTGTGTGTGTGTGTGTGTGTGTGTGTGTGTGTGTGTGTGAGAGAGATTAGTGGATGAGCACATGCACCTTGGGTAAACTGCTGGTTCTCTCTCGCCTGGGTTCATTTGCTACAGATTCTTTAAATTAAATGCTGTCTCAGATTTGTGAAACCTTTATTGTTTGTGAAAACACACACAAAAGTGCAATTTAACTGACTGTTTTTTTCTCCCCCTTCAGAGCACGCTGGTCTGGAAAAGCTCTATATCTGGACTTAGGTTCCTCTCCAGACATGTTCATGTGATCACAATTATATTAATGATGTCTTATTTAAAATCTATTGCCAATAGTTTTTTAGTATTAAAAAGAAAAATGGTGTGGTACTCATGGCCATTGTTTTATTTATTGGAATAATTATATTTTAGATATGGGAGTTAAAATGTCATGGAATAACATTTACCATTAATAATTTACTACAACAGGACTGTGGCCGTAACGTTTGACTCATTATACAGTATTTATACACATGGTTGTCTATAAATCACACAGGCAGAGATTTAATCCAGGAAAAGCATAATGCATCATCATTTTTGTGAAATTCCAAAGTGAACCTAATAATTTATGGAGCTCAACACAAACTGAAATATACAAAAAGGTAGACAGTGTATACAGAATACTCCCAATCCTATCAGGCCTTACTTGACTGCAGGTCGTTTCATAGGATGTTTACTATCTTAATTTAGTGTGTTAGCATGCTAGCATTTGCTAATTAGCAGTAAACAAGAAGTACAGCAAGTTCCTGTCTACAGTATTTTAATATTAATGTACAGGATGTTATAAAAAATTGCATGAAACAGATTTTTGATACAGTTTTCTCAGACAAAAAAATATCATGAGGTTTCACAGGAACAGTTTCACACACCTGTACGGAAAAATTAAGCTTCATATTGTGTGTTGTGTTTTGCTAATGTCCAGGTCCAGAGGAAAACACTGAGGCTGGATGTCGGGGGATGAGTCCATCATGAGAGCCGGTTGTTATGTCGTCCATGTTGCTGTCAGTTTGTGTCACTCTACCTGAAACAAATCTGACAGGAGCAGCAGTTTGTGTCATGAACGTAACTTCAGTTGTCACCACTGTCAGTCCAGCTGTTCACAGCTGTGAGCTTGCAACTGGATCGAATAAGCTAACGTGATTGGTGGATGAGTGGACTATAGCTGGTGTGATTGGTCCTTCCTCCTCCATCTGATTGATCAGTTGCAGTTACATCGTGTTCTCCATGTCAGTGAATTAGACAGTGTCTGCTATAAGACCCTCAAGCCTGGCAGGTTATCCCAGCAGTGGCGGTTAGAGGCCAACGTGGCGGTCGGTGGATGGTGGAAGCTGCTTCAGTTCGGGGGAGGGGTGTCAACCTCCAAAGAGTCGGAGATCATTGTGCAGAGCTGAGAGAAGGACGGACGCTCCTCCGGTCTCTGCAGACAGTGACAGAAAAACAGCCGTGAACTCAGATCTGTTCATTTCATCATTTTTGTTTTTAATGTTCTGAGATAAAACTAAAACAGAGACACGGATGGTTTCTCTCGGCTCTCACCTCGTGCCAACAGAGCTGCATGATGTCATAGATGGTGGGCGTGGCCATTTTGGGCCTGTACAGGCGGTGACCCTGGGTTACTAAGGTAACGACCTCGTGGTTCTGATGCTGATCAAACGGCATCCGACCCTCGGTGAACACCTCCCACATCAACACACCTGGATTCACAAAAGACATGAAATGTAGAGGCTTTATAAGAGTAGTGAGATACGTTAAAGCACTTAGTGGTAAAAACACCCCAAGTGGCCACTTTATTAGGGACACCTGATGCGTTGTGATGGGCTGAAAAAGCTTTGGACAGATTTGTGCACTGATAAAAAACAAAATGAGACGAAAATTTGACAGAAACTGAATAACTAAAATGAAGTTGGTGGTTTAAATGTCGCTCAAGCTTCCACTGAAGAGACAAAAACATCAGATCTGTGTGGAGCGATAAGGATCTTCATCTTGTCGTGTCGTTGTTGCTCCCTCAACTGTTTTCTTACATGATTACAATCAGTGTTACCAAACTAATGTTCTGATTACGTAATGACGTTAAAGTTTGCTCACCGTAGGACCAGACATCCGACATGCTGCTGTATTTGCAGAAGTTAAAGACTTCAGGAGGCGACCACTTCACTGGAAACTTGGCGCCTGATGAACTGGTGTACTGGTTGTCTAACACATATCTACATAAAACACAATAACGTTCAGACGAGACAACACACGGTCTTTCTACCTGCTGTGAGTCA
Source organism: Seriola dumerili (assembly GCF_002260705.1). Taxonomy (NCBI): domain Eukaryota; kingdom Metazoa; phylum Chordata; class Actinopteri; order Carangiformes; family Carangidae; genus Seriola; species Seriola dumerili. The sequence continues at coordinate 1,223,315 of NW_019174643.1, forward strand.
ATCTAAATAGACGACAACAGAGAGTGAATGTGTAGGAATGAAATGCATACCTGGCCATGCCGAAGTCAGACACCTTCACTACCAGGGCGTCATTCACCAAACAGTTTCTGGCAGCCTTCAGGGGAGATGGAGGGAAATTAAATAAGTCTGTGCTCAAACAAAATTCACCAGATTTCAGATCTGCCCCAAAATTGAACGGGTTCTTCCCCGACCCTCCACCAAGTTCAGTGCAAATTGGTTCAGACCCTTTTTGTGACACGGGTGAATCACAAATCGCAAGAAAAGGTGTTCATTCATCACTAAATATCTCATTAATTTCAAACCCATCGTACTGTTTTGTTGCAGGATGGGACTAACTGCATTGCTGCACCACTACATGAAAAAAAAGACAAAGGAAAAAGGGTTGGAAGCAACACGAGAGGAAACCAGCCTCTAAAAAACTGGATTAAAAAAGTAACTTGATGTTACCAGATCTCTGTGGATGAAACCGTTGGCCTCCAGGTGCTCCATGCCCTCGCTGACGTCCAGGCAGATGCTCAGCAAAGACCCCAGGCTGAAGCTGCCCCGCTGCTGCCTGAGGTAGTTCAGCAGGCAGCCCTGCTCCATGAACTCTGTGACGATGTAGATGGGTCGCTGCTGGCTGCACACGCCGTACAGCTGCACCAGTTTAGGGTGGGACAGTTTCCTGGAGAAAACATGCAGAGACAGAGATCGAGTTCACTGTGTGAAACAAAACATCTATCATCAGTTTCTTCACTAGAAGAAATGAACAAAAAAATCCAGTTTTCATTTTTGAACCCTTGAGTTATGAACTCATTTTGAGATATTTGTGTTGATTCTCTGCTCTAATCATCACTGAGTCTTCAACTGTACATTGGGGAAATGTCACTTTATCATTTGTGTCATCTACAGGCCACCACAGCTCCAGGAGACAAGAGGAATGACGTGCATGTTGTTGCAGTTCCCATAAACCTCCAGTAGAGGGCGGCAGAGGTCAAAGATGACAAAGGGTCACCGTCCCTTAATGCAGGTACTAATTTTTCCCCACACCTTTTTTTCCTTTCGCTTTCCCTCGCCCCCTTTAATTTCTTCCCTCCCATGTCTTCTCCTTCCTTACATCATGACCTTGGCCTCCTCGATGAAGTCCTCCTCGTACATGGCTCCCTCTCTGATGGCCTTGATGGCCACTTTGTGCTGAGACCTCCACTTGCCGAGCCTCACCAGGCCGAACTGCCCGCTGCCCAGCTCCTTCATGAAGGTCAGCTCACTGGGGTTGATCTCCCACTTCTCTGGAGGGACGGAAAAGAGAGAGAGAGAGAGGGAGAGAGGAGGAAGGTAAAGACAAAAGAGCTTTGTTTGTTCATGATAGACATTGTCGGAAAGACTCGGGACTCACCGTAGCTGAAACCAGCGGTGGACGGACCAGACTTGTCCTGTTTTCCTACAGGATACCTCAACCTGGCTACAAGACCTGAAGATGGAGAGACGTGAAAATGGTAAGAAAGACGGAGAAATTTACATATTTACGCGTGTGCAGAAGAAGCCGTTGGTCCACTGTAGCTGCTTTTTTATTTACATGAGTTTTTACATGAGCCACCATCAAACAGAAAACAACCACAACCTGTGGAAGATTCGAATTAAAGGGAAAATTAAAAATAACAAAAACAAAAGTGAAAAACTATTATTATGATGAACTATTCCGGACAATTGGGACATAATTAAATGTTAATAAGAAGCTCCTGCTCTGCTCATTCACAACCTTCAGCTACACATATGGGTTTTTTTTTCTCGCTTCAAGAACCGAAATTTCAGTTTCCTTTTTCAAATCGTCATTTCTCAATATCTATTTGTCATTTAACACGGCCTGATTGTCTGAAGTAGTACAATATAAAGATAGTTCTTGCCATTTTCTCTTTTAATTTTCCATTTTCACTTTCATTTTAATTCTGGGCTACAAGCTTCTTCTATAACAACCTGCTTGGAACTGAGGTAACTCATTTTGTCCCCGTTATACCACGGAAAATCTACTCAAAACAAGTTTACCTTTAACATCTACATAGCTACCAAGTTAGCCAGTTACAGTATGCAAGTTAGATACTACATGAGGTAGATAATGAGTTGTGTACCTGCTGCGTTGTGTTTGTGGTACTCGATCAGGTCGGGGATGGAGCTGAATAAGTGTTTCTCAGCCAGGTAAAACTGTGTAGGTGAGCCTTGTGTCTCCTTGATGTGGTAATGTTTTATCGCTGCACCTCCATCCCTACAAACACATGCAAAAAGCATTAAAACAACATCCACAATAATAAATATTCTGCAGTTTATGGTCTTTAAACAGACATACAGTATAGTCCCATTACCCTGTGGCAGACTTGGTGTAGAGAGAGACGGTGTAGGTTCCTGGAGTGCTGGAGTCTCTCACAATGAAGCCTCCTTCTTTGTCCTGCAGGGGGCGACACAGAGTGAAAAATATATAGCCTTTTTAAGTATCTTTGGGGCATCTTATGTCTTTATTAGAGAGTTGACAGTATAGCAAAGAACAGTACTTTATCAGTCGCTTTGTTTTGGATATTTTTGCATCATAGAAGGACAGAAAGAAATATGACGAGTGAGTGAATAACGAGAGAGGAAGTTGAAGAGAAACAGAAACCTGGAAAATGAAAGGGGAAAAAGAAAGGAGGACACATGGAGGGAAAAAGAACACAACGAAGGAAAGAAGAAACAAAGACGTAAAAAAAAAAAGGGGGTGAAGAGAGAAACAGTAAAACACTCACCTCCTTCCTCAGCAGCTCCTCTGCCTTGTTCCTGTTGACTTGTTTACTGTACCAACTAAAACAAACAGACAGATAAACATCCCTTACACTGATATCTTAATACTTAAGATCTCTGTAGCACAAATTCACTGAACTCAAATGTCCACCGCCATAAGATGAGCCGTCTTCAAATAAATATGGTGCATTTGTGCCATAAAACGTATGAAGTGTATCTAATTTCCTGGTAGTTTGACCTGCAGTATGTGCACCTGAAGCATTGCAGACATTCCTCATCCCTTCATGCATAAAGTCCACGAGTCAAAGTCCACACATTTGGATTCTGCCAGTATCAACTGTTTCAGGACCATGAGGAAAGTCCTGTAACTTTATAGTTGGTGCTGATCTACAGTCAAATGATTAACACACACTCACCCAAACTGCACCAGGTTTCCAGATTCCTTCTCGGTTACGTAGTTACTTGGGATGTAGCCTTCCTCGCTGTGAAACACACACACACACACACACGCACACCAATCACCAACACACACAAGGAAACAAGCATGGAAGAAGGTTAGCATATCAAACACAGAAAAACAGAAGCTCCACTGAAACTCACACACATACCAGGGGCTCAAATTACCAACACTGTGAATCAGTTAGCAACTCAAAGTGTTCAATAAATAATTAGTCTGAATCCCATATAATTAAAAGGAGCTATTTGTAAGTTTTACTATTGCTACATAGCTAGCATTAGCATTAGCAGCTGTTTGACCAGTCCAGGCCAAGAGCTTCAGTCACTGTTTTGTTTACAAGACAAGAGGTTATAATACATTCAAAAACTAACTTTAGCACGCTAACATGCTAATGTTTAGGTATAATGTTTAACATGTTCACCGTCTGAGTGTGTTAGCATGCTAGCATTTGCTAATTAGCAAGGCTTATGGGAATGTCATTAATGTTGACCCTGCTGATAAGGAGGCCAAATCAGAGGCCAGACCACTAACTTCCTGTTGTTCTGTAGAACATCTGTGCCTGATCTCACATAGTGTTTTTGCTGCATATTTCTCACTCCACACCCCTCTGGGGAGGCGCGCCTCACAGTTTCAAAACCTCATAGTATTTGACAAAGTTATTAGTGAATTATTGCAGTTCATGCTGAGAGGACCGTGATTTTCAATCCAATAATTTGATGGATAAAAATACTCATTGTTACCTTTACTAATACACACTCACCCGTACTTGTTGCGCGCCTTGTACCAGTTCACGTCACACTTCTCAAGAATGACGTACTCGCCTCCTTTGACCAGACTCAGGTCATGGGGCTCGGTGCCCGGGAAGTCGTACAGAGCCACCACCACTACCTCCTCGTCATCCTCGTCATCCTCGTCCCTGTCATCATCATCGTCATCCATGGGTGACGGGGGGAGGGGTGGAGCGGGCCGCCGCTGCTGGCAGAGGAACAGGAGGAGGATTTGGTTATTGATGTGTTAATCATAATCGTGTGTGTGTGTGTGTGTGTGTGTGTGTGTGTGTGTGTGTGTGTGTGTGGGGCGGTTACCCTTACGTTTTTATGTTCCTCTCCAGGAATCGGGGGTAAAGGTTTTCTGGAAACTAGAAAAGAGGAACAGAAACAGTAAACCAAGCAGAAAGTTACTCTCTTTATTATCTTCATTATGACCTCTGTCACTTTGCCCTCTGACCTTTGACCTCTTGCTGCTGGCTGTTTATAATACTGTTACTAATATCACGAAGCGAAGCCTATTGTACGGCGGTGGCAGCTGCATTTTTGAATGAATCAGCTCACAGCTTGACTTTTATCTCACCCATTGTGAGTTCCTGTTTTTCTTTACACCTGGGGACTCAAGTGTTTCAGACGCTACAAGAGAGATTCATATTAAAGGAGCAACAGGCAGTTTTTTTGATTAATTGATTTTGATTAATTCGGTCTTTAACTTAAAAAAACAAGAAAAAAAGATGTACACATAATTTAAAACTGAAGAAAATTCAAACTAATGAATAAAATGAAAAAAAGACAAAAAACAGATTATAGTATAAATAGAAAATATATCACTGTAAATGAATCATTCTCCTATTTTATGCATATGTTACTAAATTTAGTAAAAATCAAGCATTTTAATGTTGTTGCAAGTAACATTAGACAAGTACCTCAACCTCTATATGAACAGGTTTGAGTTGTTGTTGCTTAGGTTAGAGTTGGGGGCTTGGGAATGCATTATGTGCCAGGGTCCTCACAAGTATAGAAAGACAAACGTGTGTGTGTGTGTGTGTGTGTTTGAGTGTTTCTTACTGTCTCCAAACGGGTTGTATTCCTCGCAGCCCGGGGCCTGTTTTTCTGCCTGGCGACAGCAGAGCCACGCCCCGTCCTGCCAGAACTGGGGGTGAAACTTCGCCAGGATCACTGGGTTCTCTTTGATCTCTACACACACACACACACACACACACACACACACACACACACACACACCCCTGCTGTTTCAAAACACCTGCATGCACCTCGCCTCATGTCTCTCCGTATAGAAACAAGTGTTAAATTCGATGTATTAAATTATCAGATAGGCTCCAGCGTTTCTGTGCAAGTAATACAAAACTGAACGTCAAAAAAGATCAACTTCCTGTCTCAGACTTTAATTAGGATCTGACCAGGTCTCACCTGTCTGTCCACCATTTCAGAGGTGAAATGTCACAGACAGAAGGTGAGATAAAGAACAGTGGAAACAGTGGGGGCTGTAGGAAAGTTGCAATGTGTGAAAACCAGTTTCAGATGTGTGGTTTAAAGTGTGAAAACATCTTTGCAGCAGCAAAGACTATAAACTCTGCATGTGATCAATCATATAACCAGGACCCCCTGGCAGAAGAGATACTGAATCATCTTTGTTTTTCTAAACTTCCTGGGTAAAAAAAACATAAGTAAACATTTCTGCCTGTACATGCTCCTCTTCGGTTTTACAGAATAGAAAAGAATAGAAGAGAAACTGACCCGCTTTCAGGCTCTGGACCCAGAGACTCCTGCTGTCGTGACTCGGAGCGAAAACGTAGAGAGTGTTGCCGTCATACACCACCTGCACAAAAACACACACAGACTGATGTTAGGTTTTCATTTCAGATGGTTACAGTTTCAAGACTAGATTTAAAGTGTGATACCTGAAAAGGGTATTTGTTCTGGCAGGGGATGATTCCTCCTCCGTTCTTGACGATCTCCACACATCTGATGCGGCTCAGCTCGATCGAGCCTCTCCTGAACTTCTTCTGTTGATGGAGACGATACGTCAACAGCAGCTTTTTTACTTCTTTTCTATGTCTGTGCGTGCGACATTAACTGTAGACTTTTGCACTGACACATTTACAATCTTGTTGTATCATGTTTCGTCTGAAGTTTATCTTATCAAAAGTTTATTTAAAGTTTTTGATAAGGAAGCTAAAACAAACCGTCATTTCCTCAAGCAGTGTATCTGACTTGATTATAACTGGGATATTAGCTCTGCATACAGACATGTGGGTTAACTGTATGTGTTGTATCAAAAACTGAAAATTAAATTAAGTTTTGAATTTGGGAAATACAGTGATTCATACCACTTTCATGTTTGCAGGGTGTTTATTTAGTTGGAGCCAGGGGCTGGTTAGCTTAGCTTAGCATAGAGACTGAAAACAGGGAAGCAGCTAGCCTGGTTCTTTCCAACGTTCACAAATATACCTATCAGCACCTCTAATGCTAATTAATTAACACATTATTCATTGTTTGTTTAGTCTATGAAAAAACAGAAATGTAAAAATGCTAATTTATGGGTTTTTTTGTGGCTAATTTCTTTGCAGGAAGCTGCGACTTCCAGTCAGAACCAGGCTAGCTAATTCCCCCCTGTTTCTAGACTTTATGCTAAGCTACGCTAACCATCTGCTGGCTGTTATTATACGTGGTATTGTGTGTGGTATCGTCTCATTTAATTCTCAGTAAGAGGTAAAATAAACATATATCCCAAAATATTGCACTATTCCTTTAAGAAGAAAAAATAATGTAACGATTTTATGTAATACATTATATGGCTTAATTTATGTGCTGCTGGCGTAAAACATACCTGTTCCTCAACTACTCATCTTTTTAAAAAAGCGTAAATAATTCAGACAAAGATCCTAAACTGAAATGTAAATAAAGACAGGAATAAAAACAACCTCTGCTTTTCCATCGTAGTACGTCAGCCTGCTCCTGGTGAGGACGAACAGTCTCTCCTTGTAGTTCAGCGGCGACGTCCTCTTCTTCTGCTGCGAACGCTTGATCAGCGTCTCCTCCAGTAGCATCTCGACACTCATCCTGGCTCCACCCACGCCTTCAGCCCATTGGTGGGTGTCGTCAGAACATGGCGGGGTGGATCTGAGCTGGGGAGAGACGCACAGAATTTAAACTTTAATAATATTTTCCTGCATATTTTTGTATTTTGCATGCTGTTGCTAAATGGGTTAGGGTTATTAGCTTACATGCTAAACAAAGATGGTGGGTAGCTTTGGACTCACAAAAGAATAAGAGGAGTTTCTTAACCTAGTTCACTGAGACTAAATTAATCCCTGGAACCAGATCTGTATCATCAATGTGGTCAACGACAGGAAGTCTTCCCACGCGGGAGTTGACTAAATAAATCTATACCACAAATAGAGACTGCCTCATGAATTTGTTCGCTGGTTTCTGAAAGCTGCAGTCTGATGTACTTTTTTTTTATGTACAGTGGGGATTTCTGCTTTAACTTTGGTCTTCACTTCCTCCTTTATTCTGAAGGAACACTGTCATTTATTTAATTTTAATCCGCCTCTCACGTCAGTAAAATAAGAAGCAGTTTGTATTTGTCATTTCAAGTGTGTTTATTGTGGTTTAGCACAGAGCTCGACACTTTAATGTTTTACTGTACTCATGTATTTTTATATTTTCCACAGCAGAAACTCGTGAACAGAAACTGTGTGAGGTATTTTTCCCCTTATCTTACAATAATACTTATTGATCTTATAGTTCTGTTAGTGCTGGTTTGTTATCTGGTCCGACTACTATCACTATCTCTCTCTCCACACACAGATATGTTGCTACACACCTCACACGAAGCAAAGATTAAATCTGAGTTGAGACTGTTTTCTGATACAGTTAAAGATGAGCATGTTTGTAAATAATAGCAGATGTAGGATAATAAATATACTTTGCTATATTGCCTGTATATCTTAATTACGACCCCTCCAGAGACATAGGATAAAGATGCGCATTTTTATTGACAGGCCTTTTTGGTGTATTTGCTCTTTGTTATTTCTAGTTTATGTCTTGCTTTGTTCAGCTCGAGCTGTGTTTGAATGAGCTCTAGAAATAGAGTTGACTTGACACACGTATCAGTCTTTCTACCTCAAGATGCTTTTACTGTAAAATAAAAAAAAAGGGTTTGATTGACATTTCAACGTGTCATGACAGCGTTTGAACGCAGCAGAAGGAAGCGAGAAAGCTCACGCGCGCACCCGGCACTTTGGACATCGGCGGTAGCGCGCAGCTCCCTGTACACCTGCTCCCAGGTGGTTAGGATTCATTTCAGGTCCATTAATATCATTAAAAAAAACTGTTCTGTCCGAACAAACGTGGCCACAGGTTTTAAATTACACACAATGTCAAAGTCAAACAGCGTTTCTATGGCACTCTACTGTGTTTAATAGTGTTTCTTTCTACTGTGGTGTCACGTTAACATTAATATCACAATATCAGATCAATACATGCAACTATATTTGCACTTTTTACACGCGGGTTGTTGCGGCTCCACTTCAGGTTTCTGCCCTGAAGTCAAACTTGTTGGTTCGTTGAACTGAAAGTCGCATAGTTTTGCGCAATAGCAGTTAATTTACACACACAAAAAAAAAACTTCATGACGTGACCAAAGAGAAAAAGAGACACACACGGAAGACGACGTGTTTCTCTCACCTGGGCGCTTCATTCCGCAGCTTTTACTCCTTCAGTGTGACTTCGTGTCTCCCATGTCGCCGTGGATCCGAGGAGCGGGATTCAGGAAATGAATCACACATACACACACACACACACACACACACACACACACACGTACACACACACACAAATAAGGACACACAAACTTCCTCCTAGCTACACTGCTCTACCGCAACGAGTGTGAATGTGTGAGAGCGTGTGAGAGAGAGAGAGAGAGAGAGAGAGAGAAAGAAACAGAGAGAGAGAAACAGAGAGAGAGAAAGAAACAGAGAGAGAGAAACAGAGAGAGAGAGAGAGAGAGAAAGAAACAGAGAGAGAAACAGAGAGAAAGAAACAGAGAGAAAGAAACAGAGAGAGAGAAACAGAGAGAGAGAGAGAGAGTGAGGTCACTGGTGTATGAAATCTTTTCATCTCAGTCAAATCAGTCAGATAACAGAGCGGAAAAAATGTTAAATATCTGCTGCTGCAACATGAAGCTGCTGGTTTCTCGTGACAGAGGACATTTTGGACAGTGAGACTCCAGCTGCTTTCAGTTTTGCAGACTGGGTCGTGTTGTGGAGTGTGTTGCCTTGTTTAGAAAGTGAGGACATTTTTGTAAAAGTTTGTCTTTTATCTTGTGAAAACAGCGAGTACACCTTTACACAGTTGTTGAGCATTTGTGAAAAGTAAAGAAAATACATCTAAAGAAAAAAATCTGACATTTTTAGAGTTATGTTGGAAATCGAGGACATTTTTGGACAATAAAGACATTTCGATGAAGCGTTTAGAAGTGAGGAAACTTTGGATTACTGCTGTAAGAACGAGAACGCAGTTTTGAAGTCAAGTCACTTTTGGAAAGTAAGAATAAAAATTAGGATATTTTTGTAAAGTTAGTCTTTTATAGGGACATTTTGAACAGTGGGTTCACCTTTAAACAGTTGTTGAACGTGACGACATTTGTGAAAATGGTTTTCGACGCTGACACTTTTAAAAAGTCGCAAGTTGCAAGTGTGTGCGTGTGTGTGTGTGTGTAACCTGAGTTTATATGAAACCTCTGAGTTTAATCATAAACAGCTGACCTGTGAGGATAAAGCACAGTGCAGGGCTGTACTTACATATTTTCCAACACCACACACCTGTATTTCAACTACAGTTCAGCTCTTGTCAACTTTATTGACAATCCTTGTCCCAACACATGTCACTTGATTTTATCACTCCATTCATGCAAGTCAGCAACTGGTTTCAGTTCTCTTTTTAGGAAAATCAACTTGAACCTTCTTGTGAGTGCTCAGCTAATCACGACCAACGTTCAGGCCAATGCTGTTATTATTAGAGACGGCAGCAGCATTAGCACTAATAGCAGAATTAGCAGTGGTGGCAAGTTGAACGAGATTTGTTTATTGGATTTGAATATGTGGTGACATCCAGTGGATCTTAAAAGAAACGCATTTTCAACAACAACACGCCATACTTAGATAGTGAACACGGTAAACACCATGTGCTTGTCACCATGCTAGCATTAGCATTTAACTCAAATCAAGATTAAACATTGAACATTGTACCTGCTAACCATAAGCATATTAGCATTATTATCAAGAGCATCTTAGCATTCTGATGTTAGCGTTTAGCTCAAAGCATTAGATTAAAGAGCTGCTAGCATAACTGTAGACTTTTAGTGTAAATTTCAATTTTCAAAAATAAGAAAAAAATTATTATTTTTGTTTTTTGTTCAGTCATTAACGTTGGGACGTAACATGGTGCAAGCGATTTAAAAAAAATAGAAAAAAGGTCAGATTTTGGTTTAGCATCTTATTAATGTGTCATAAAGGAGGAGGAGTTTTACACGTCTGTGTTCTTCCTGGAGTTATTCACAGCGACGGATGCAATGTGGTTTCACTCACGTCATTCTTTCATTTCCTCTCTATCTCTTTGTCTTTGTCTCTCTCCCACACGCTCTCTCTCTCTCTCTCTATAAACACTGTATATTTTAAAGATTCGCTTTCACGTCTAATATTTAAAACTTTATCCATGAGGCCAAATCACACGATAACAGCCCCAATACAAACGACTTCCTCTCCCTTCTGCTCTCGTGTTTCTTTATCTCTTTCCTTTGTCTTCTATTCTTCATTCTACTTTACTTCCTCCACCCACCTGCCTCTCTCTCTCTCTCTCTCTCTCTTTGTCTCTCTCCCCCTCCATCTCTGCTGCTCAGCTACTTCAAGGTTTCTCACCTGTGGCATCATATCAGCCCCATCGATGCGACTGGTTGCAAAGAAGTCGACGCTGACCTCAAAAACTCCAACTGAAGAAGAAAAGGAGCTGGAGCTGAAGAAGCGATAATAGAAGAAGAAGAAGAAGAGGAGGAGGAGGAGGGAGACGAAAAAGAAAAAGTAGACACAAAGACAGTCGATCATGATTCACTCAAGTAAGTACCTGCACCTCTCTTCATATTAAACTCTGACTGTATGTTACAGTAGCGGCTCAAACTCACGACATGAAACTTTGTTGACGTTCAGTCGGAGAAGAAAACAACAGCAGGATACAGCAAACAAATCAACAGATCAAATCAATGCTACCGACACTTTTAGCAAGTGAGTCGAAAGTATGACTGAAAAATATGAGGAAACATGAACATGAAAAACTTCTCAGACTTCAATGTGTCACAATAAAAGATGTACAGTGAAAATAAGCTTAGTAACATTAACCCCAGTCTATTAAAATGTTAATGTATGTGCAGTTTATGTTTATCAAAAGAGAAATATAGAAGAAAACAAAGGAAACAGTAGTTGGCTCAGATCCTCAGAAAACTATATTTAACTCCAAAGATATAAAAATCTTCAACAGAATTGTCATTAAATATTTGAACCTGAACTCAGCAACTAAATCTGGAGCTAAAATGTCCTTTAGCACATTTGTGTTTGCCTCTAAAACCGTGAACACCAGGTGAATAAGACGAACAGGAGAACGAAAAGTGACAGTTTGGTTTGAGATGTCGTGTCAGCAAAACAACCACCTGCAGACTTGTTACTCATTTAATGTTATTTTAATGTTGTTGATCTGATGTAAGAATGGAGACTGAAACGGGGACACACCTGCCTGTAAAGTAGCACCTCTGATCTGCCGAAGACTTACTTAACGTTTAGCAGCTAAAGTGAAGTTTCAGTTTTGTTTCCCACACTGGTAGAAAGGGCAGGTTATCCAGACAGAGGTCTAAAGTTTAATGTAACAAGGGTCTTTTACATCAGATTAATTTAAACAGGCATTTTCCAAAATGGTTTGGAGTAGAGCCGCAGTTTGTGCCCATGTATCATGTAACAGCTAACAGTCTGTTTTTCTTAAAAATAAATCCCTGATCTTTGAACCAGACTAAGAGTGTGAAGTCATGTTAGCAGCTCTGTGAGGCTGGACTTAGGCTTAGCGGTGGTTTGAGCTACATGCTAAAGCTAGCATGGCAACAAGCACATGATGTTTACTATGTTCACCAATCTTTGTTTACTGTGTTAGCATGCTAACATTTGCTAATTAGCGCTAAACACAAAGCACAGCAGAGGCTGATGGGAATGTCATTAGCTTTTGGGATCAGTAAAGTCAGTCAGTCGCTATATGCTAACGCTAGCATGGCAACAAGCACATGATGTTTACCACGTTAACCATCTTTGTTTAGTATGTTAGCATGCTTACATTTGCTAATCAGTGTTAAACAGGAAGCACAGCTGAGGCTGATGGGAAAGTCATCTGTTTAAGGGACCAGTAAAGTTGGTTGAATTCATCCTCTGGTGAACATGAATATCTGTCTTAAAAAATTTGACTGGAAATTCAATTGGAATGGAAAAGACACAAGTTTTAAGTTTTCTTCAGTATCACAGTAATCCAGTGACAGTTGTTTATACGTCCATGGGTGCAATGCAAATAGGAACTCGTAATAACTAATTCAGCATATTTTTAAATGGTGCCAATTAGAAAAAATGTAAGCAAAAAAGAGTAAAAAAACAGGGCTCAAGGTGTGTGTAGATCTGTTTAACTGCATTGTTTTTTCCAGATGTTTTTTCACATTCTGCTAAAGTCAGTCTGACCTTAAGCTACACATCTGGCCTCAGAGCTTTGAATAACAAAATGTATAGTGAGACTGAGGGATCTGGAGCCAGGACACTGACTTTGTTGTAAATTATCAGAGCATCAATGTGCAACAAACTGACGTTACTTTAAGATATTGTATGTACAGGGTTAGAAAAATTAGATTTAAATCACCTACTACAAAATAAAACCGCATTTAAAATCCTACTTTAGTGAAAGTATTATCAGTAAAATGTACTCAAAGTATGAAAAGTAAAAACAAATGGCCTCTTCCGTAGTCTTATACATATCATAGGATCATTATTACTGATACGTAAACAGAATTTTTTGTTGCAACTGCTGTTTATAACTAGATTACAAGCAGTTTGAGCTGCAAAAACCTTAATATTTCAGTCTGTAACAGATTCCTACAAACCTTATTTTCCAGTCCAGTGAGAATATTCCAACCTATTTTTGATTTAAATTTACTCTCAATGAGAAAACAGGTTGAAATGATCCTAAAACACTTGCAGAGTTTTCACTTTTTTTGTAAGAAAATAAAACTTGAAGGAGTCCATTTGAGCCTAAGATGACGTGATAAGAGGGAGATATGAAAAATAACCTGCAACATCTGGAAGGTTACCACAAACTCCAGCTGTCAGGTAAATGTTGTGGTATTTCCCCATGAATATCTCTGTACTTCGTCACTGTCTAATGATGAAAAGCTTGTGGAAGAATTATTTTCTCATTCATCCAAAGTTCATCCAGTTTTAGGGAGCTTGATATTCGGCCAACACAAACATCAGCGTGAGTGTTAATGGGATGTCGGTTCACCACAAACCACCAGTTCATCGCTCCTCACGGCGTCGACTCTGAACCTCGGCTGCAGGGATGCTAATTCTGGGGCCTGCTTTTACTTTGACAGCCACTTTCAGGTCACATGACTGCCGTCGGTTTTCAGATGCGTGCATATGTGTCTGTGTTGTGTTTGTGTTGTGTCCGCAGACTCACATAAGTTTCAGTCTGAACAGCCTGTAAACACCACAGGATACCACAGATATGCTGCGAACACAGACACACACAAATGCTGAGAAATGACCCACACTCGCCTCAACACCTGACTGTTCTCACACACACACACACTTAAAGAGTGTGTTAGTTCTATAGAAAAGGAAACTATACTTCCTGACAAAGACCTCCTACTCAAAACCACAACGACACACATAGAGAAAGTCAAACTAAAACAGATGTGAGGGATCAAACTGTTTCAAACACAACTGTGTTTATTTTTTATAGTTTAAATGACACAGAAAAAGAGAGGGTTATTAAAGGTCATGGTAACACTGTATACAAACAGTTAATACATGGTTTATAACACAGTGTAATGTAAGCAGATATAAGTGTCTATTCATGTTTGTTAAGGACTGTAACACAAGAACATTTCACATGTAACACAATATATATGTGTTTATATATAAATCACAATATCAGGGTTAACAGTGAATCAGTGAAGCCTCGGTCTGATGACAGTAACACAACTCTTCTTCCTCCAGATCACTCCATCCACTCAGTCTTCTGCTGCTGCTGCTGTGCAGTTCAGACCAGGTAACGGCTCCGTGTATTACTTTAGATAAGGTGGAGGTGTAACTCTATGTGCCCCCGCCCCTTTAAAAATAAACCTGACAACTAAAAATACAGTATAAAGTACCATCAGTAAAATGTACTTAAAGTACTAAAAGTAAAAGTACTCCTTGTACTTGTGGCTGATGTATTATCATATATGACTTTATTAATTATAGATTGTTGTGCTGTTAGCTGATTGCTAGTTAGTTAGTTTAGCCCAGTGGTTTCCCAAAGTAGGGGTCTGGCCCCTCCAGGGGGTCACGACATAAATCTAAGGGGTCGTGAAAAAAGAAAAAACAGAAGTCAGAAAACTGCTGGTTTAATCGTTAACAAGGTGTTGTTTATAAGTTCATCACGTTTTTTAAGTAAAGTCTTAATTTGAAAAGCCGACGCTGCTTTCAGGTAAATGTAATGAGTTAAATCAAAACATGTTTAGCACATAAAGTGAGTAAGTAAGTTAAAGAAAGTTTTTTTTTGATGCATGAAAATATATTATGTGCAATAAACTGATTGATTGACTGTTTGATTTCAGGGAGATCAGCACCCGCATGGAGCTGGAGGGGAGGACCTCCCTGTGTTTCCAGAGCAGACGACACCCGGGACACGCCTGCCGGGTACGACAGAGGAGCCGCCAAGAGAAAAGCAGCCGAACGGCGTCGACAGATGTTTGATTATTTCTCTCTCTCCGTCTCTTTCTCTCAGGTCGACAGGTCGAGGAGGAAGCTCCCTCTTCCTCCTCCTGAGGATGAGGATGGTGAAGGAGTGGGGATGCTGAACGTCGTCGCCATGTACGACTTCAGCGCCAAGGAGGACACTGACCTCACACTCAAGCAGGTACACACACACACACACACACACACACACACACACACACACACACACACACACACACACACACACACATTAAATCTGATGTTCTGGCCAGTTAATAAATCACATGATAATGTTTTATTGATCAGTTATATTAAAACTTTTCAGTTGCCAGGTTGTTAAAATGCCTTTGGCTGGTTGGACTTTGATATTTACAACCTTGATAATTACAGACATTTGTCATTTTTAAATCAATAACAAATAGAGAGGATTAACACCTGCCATTGTTGTCTTATAACTGATGTGTAAAGAATCATTAAACAATTTAATTATTAATAAAGCCATTAATTATGACTTATAAACACTTAGGGAGACTTATTAGAAATCAATTAAAGTTTAAAAGATTATCAAACGTGTTTTCTTTATTTAATCAGATCAAAGTCTCTGATTAAAATCTTGTTTCCAAGCATAAAAAACACTTTTACAACATTAAATACAAACAACATCAACAGAGTAAAACTGTCATACACTACAAATGAATACACAGAATATCCTGTTGTTTAGGTGCATAAACAAAGATTGAAATGAAGTGATAATGAAAGCAGCTGTTGCAGTGTGATGCAGTGTGTTGTGTCCGCAGGGGGAGGAGTACGTCATCCTGCACAAACAGGACCAGCTGTGGTGGCGAGCGCAGGACAAACACGGGTCAGGATTATTCTGCAATATAACTGTTGACTGACATTCATAGGAATCAAATTATAATGATGTGATCTTATATTATTGTACAAATGAGCGAGTTGTAATGACTGTATGATGAGGAGGTTGGTCTCATGAAGAGCTGAACAAGAGCGTGAATCTGGATATTTTCTAATATAAGAGATATTTTTGTGATCATTAAATAATTATTCCATGATTACAAAAAACAATGTTATTCCATATATAAAATATCAGCGTGTTTACACTGAAGCTGAAACTGGCATTTTGAAATAGAAATTTATTTTAACAGTACAGTGTAAACAAATAATCCCAGCTGAGTCTGTGAATGTTCATCCGTCACATCAGGCAGATTATTGATGTTTTCTTTCCACTGTGTTTCCATCAGGAACAAAGGCTTCATCCCCAGTAACTACGTGACAGAGAAAAACAGAATCGAGGCAAACTCGTGAGTTTTATATCACAAGTCATATTCCTCAACTTTACGTGATATTTGTGGAAAACTGGGACATCAGAGTTTCAACGTGTTGTTTTCTGTGTCGCTACTTTTTTTTGTGAGCTATAAGTTGTTGTTGTAGCTCTGATCAAAAGGCAATAATTTAACCATTAACTGAGTGTTTTTGTTTCCCTTCCTGGAGGTGGTACTGTAAGAACATCACCAGGTCAGAAGCTGAGCAGCTGCTGAGACAGGAGGTATCTACCTGTCTGTCTACCTGGTTCAACATCTGTCTGTTCATGTATCTCTTTATACCTACATGTAGTGCAGTGGTTCACACCTCTTTATATTTACTGTGAGTAGAGCTGAAACAATTAATCAAATTGTCGATTAGTTCATCGACAGAAAAATAATATAATCAGCAAATATCTGAGATATGATTCATCGTTTCAGTCGTTTTTCAAGCCAAAATACAAAACATTGCAAATTTGCAGCTTCTGAAATGTGACAGTTCACTTCTTTTCTTTGTCTTCTGTAATAATAAACTGAAAATCTTGTAAAGTAAGCAATGTAAGACGTCACCTTGGGCTGTGGAAACTTGTGACGGGCATTTTTCATCATTTTATAGAATAAACAAATAATCGAAATTTAAAAAAAAATAATAGCAAACAGATTCTCTGAGATCTAATCTAATGTTCATCCTAGTGTCTTCTGGGTAAAACGATGGTGTTTCTGGTTGTTTTCCAGGACAAAGAGGGTGGGTTTGTGGTGCGGGAGTCCAGCGAGAAGGGAGTCTACACCGTTTCCGTTTACACCAAGACGTTAAGGTGATTCACATCACAGCTTCTAAACTGAAGGTTAAAATCCTAGACAAAATGAATATGTACAATAAGTCTTTACCTGCAAACTGATGAACTTTTCCTTTGTGTGTGTACGTGCAGCACTAGCGGAGATATTAGGCATTACCAGATCAAACTCAGCGACACCGGACAATTCTTCTTGGCTGAAAAACACACCTTCAACTCCATACCGGATGTCATACACTACCATGAACACAACGCGGCAGGTATGTACACTTTTATGCGTGCTAATGAAACAACAGTGCAACGATTTAGTAATGCTTCATTTGATATGGTTTGTTATGTGTGTGTCCGTTTATAGGTCTAGTGACGAGGTTGCGATATGCAGTGGGGCCAATGGGAAGGTGTGTACCTGCTACATCAGGATTCAGCTCAGGTAAATATTTGCGATTAAAAGTCCTTGACATTAAGTTTCATACTAAAGTTTGAGGGAGAGATAAAAGCTGGAAATAAGTATAAAGTGTCTTTATATGCAGACGATACTGTACTTTATATCTCAGACTTTGTGGCTCTTTCCCCAAAATATTGAGAACTTTTAGGATAGTTAAATCTTTATCTTTATCTCTTACAGTCTGATCGACTGGTGTACAAAAACAATTTCATACAGTTTTGTCTAATTTATGTTTCTTTTTCTTCTGTTTCCACTATATCTCTCATTCTTTTTTTTTCCATCCATTATCCTGCCCCTCTTCTTTGTCTCTCTCTCTCTTTCCGTCCCTCCAGAAAAATGGGAGCTCAACCCCAGTGAGCTGACCTTCATGAAGGAGCTGGGCAGCGGGCAGTTCGGCCTGGTGAGGCTCGGCAAGTGGAGGTCTCAGCACAAAGTGGCCATCAAGGCCATCAGAGAGGGAGCCATGTACGAGGAGGACTTCATCGAGGAGGCCAAGGTCATGATGTAAGGAAGGAGTGACTGAGGGAGCTTTAAAAGAAAAGCTACACCTTCCATTAATTCTGGAAAACTTTGACTCTTGTCAAAACGGAGAAGTGAAAGTCTGTGTTTGTTGCCTCTCCCAGGAGACTGTGCCACCCTAAACTGGTGCAGCTGTATGGAGTCTGCTTGAAACAGCGCCCCCTGCTGATCGTGGCCGAGTTCATGGAGAACGGCTGCCTGCTGAACTTCCTGCGGCAGAAGGGTGGAGGTGTGAAGGAGGCGTGGCTTCTGTCCATGTGCCAGGACGTCTGCGAGGGGATGGAGTACCTGGAGTCTCATAGTTTTATCCACAGAGACCTGGTGAGTCACTGTGTGTGTGTCTGCGGTTTGTTGTGCATTTTAATAATGAAACTAGTGACTGTAAAACACAAGTGATGCTGGGAAGAGGGATTCAACTGTCCGGTGTTTCTACTGGTGGTTTCAGTAACTGATTACTTACAAATCGCGCCTTGCTGTTGGTAAAGTTGGAGCAAATTTGAACAATTTTATATCAGGGTTTTTACAGGTTTCACTAAATTAAATTGAAAGATATTTGAACAACAATACAACAAGAATAATTCTTAGTAAAATAATTTATTAATTATAATGAGCTGGACCCAGATAAGTGGCAGTAAACTGTCTGGTTGATACCCAATATATTTAGATTTATGTTTTAAACTAGTTCATTCATTCTGATGGATAAGAGCGCTGAAGGTTTTAACTCAGCTTCAATGTGTCTGTAGTTACTGTTCTCCCTTTGTAAGATACAGGAAGTACAATATTTCCCTCTCAAATGAATCAGAATAAAAGTATAAAGCTTTTTGTCATAGGTTTCTGGTTATTTCTTTTCTCATCCAGGCGGCCAGGAACTGTCTGGTTAATGAGCACAACGTGGTGAAGGTCAGCGACTTTGGGATGACCAGGTATGGCTGCAATTTTTTTAAGTTTTAAAGGAATATTCAGCATTTTGGGAAACATGCTTATTAGCTCTTTTATTAGTCTGTACAGTAAATATGAAGCCAGAGCCAGCAGCTGGTTAGCTTAGCTTAGCACAAAGACTGCAAACAGGGGGAAACGGCTAGCATGGCTAGAAACTATGTTTTGTCAGTTTTACTGTATCAGCAGTTCTACAGGTGTATGTTTTGACTCTACGTTGTTGGTTGCAGGTACGTTCTAGACAACCAGTACACCAGCTCCAGCGGTGCCAAGTTCCCTGTGAAGTGGTCTCCTCCTGAGGTTCTCCACTACAGTAAATACAGCAGCAAGTCTGACGTCTGGTCCTTCGGTGAGGAACCTCAGACAGACCTCACCATCCACTTAGTGCTGAGATACTAGTACAGGCAGTTCTCATAGCAAGAGTATTGATTGGATTGGACCAGTTTTAACTTTTTTAGACGTGAAGCAGCTGTAGTCAAAAGCAGTAACTTAAAGCTGAAATTTCCAATGTCCAATGAATCCTGAATCAATACATGTCTTGAATACTGGAGATTCAGGTGTGACAAAATACCTCTGAAACTCAACTTTACGGAGGTGATGCATTCACTTGACCCTTCCAGTTCTCTTTTATTTTCACACAACAATCCAATAGAAAACATGGTTTGCAAGACATCTACCATTTAACTTACTAACCATGCATCAAAACAATCAAGAAAACCTGCCACCTCCTTTTTACAGGAAGTTAAGAATAACAATTTTCATATGTTCCGAGCCAAAATATAAAGTAGTCGTAGTAGTACAAGCAGTAGTGGTCGCAGTATTTTAGAAGGTTTTACTACAGTACTGAGGCCGAGTGTGTCCATGTGCAGGTGTGGTGATGTGGGAGATCTACTCGGAGGGTCGGACTCCGTTTGAAAACCGCTCCAACTTGGAAGTGGTTAATGATATCACCAGAGGGATCCGGCTGTACCGACCGCACCGAGCCTCACAACCGCTGTACGCCATCATGTACCGCTGCTGGCACGAGGTATTCACCCACCCACTCATTCTTTCGTTCATTCATTCAGTGTTTCTGTTGCTGCAATGAAATATCAGGATGATCATTTTGAGAAAAACTTCTTATCACAAGTGCACTTACTTCTGAGATTTTTATCACGTAACCAATGTACCAGATTTGAATTCATAACATGTGTACAAGAGAATGATGATCACACCTTTTGTTAACCACTGCATCACACCTTCTCCTCCTCTTCCTGCTCTGCCCTTCAATCTCTTCTGTTCTTCTTCGCCTCATCCATTCTTCTTCGGTGGTGGTGGTGGTGGTGGTGTAGAAGCCTCAGGGTCGGCCGCCTTTCTCTGAGCTGCTGGAGGAAATCAGGAAATTGGCAGAAAATCCAGATTAACAGACGCATACACAAACACGTACCATTGCTGACTTTCAAACTATTTTTCACTGTTTTCATAAATGTACACAGAGTGTAATTTGTCATTGTAAATATTTATTTTTTCATTAAAATATTTTCAGATAACTTGTTCAAACATACTTTCCTTCCTTGAAGTGATGCTTTGACAGTTTGAATTTTGTGTCAAAAAATGGAAATAATAATAAGCGCTTCATGAACATGTGAGATTTCACAATATTCACCTGTAACTTTGCCTCTTTCTTTTGTAATTTGCAGTTGTAAAGGACAGTTTGTCAGTTTCTCATACTTTTGTCTTAGCGTCTAATAATTATGATTTGATGCCACTTCTATTCTTCTAAATTGCAGAAGGGAGGGGAAATTACAGCATTGTGTAGTGCTCTAAAGCCGACAGTCGGTGATGGTAGAGAGCTTCTGTCAGTGTCACATGTGAAAGCCAGTGAATGAAAAAGTTGAACAGGAGACCCACAGATATGTTGTTGACTTGCTGTTCACTAGAAAGTTGTCGCTTATCAAGTAATTAGTCATTTTAATGAGTGATTATTAGACTGAAACTGCACCATTAGAACGATTAGTCTTTCTAGAAAGACTAATCGTCAGACAGCTGTCTGTACACAGTGACAGACATTGCACTGTCTCATTTGACAGTTATTAAATGAGTCATCAGCATGTTGACAGCATATTTCCAGAGCAAACGAGATTACAAATAATTTGCATTATTTTATCCAAAAACGCTGTGCTCATTTTTTTTTATGCTGACGTAACGGTTATTTATTAATTGCGGTCTTTTTTATTTTTATTTATTCATTTATTCATTGCGGACGTAACGGTCTTTTTATTTAATTTCGCTGACGTAACGTTCTTCTCTTTTTTTTTCTTCTTTTCCTTTAATTTCGCTGTAACTTTTTTAAATTTAATTTCGCTGACGTAACGTTCTATCCACGGATGGTTCGATCTCCCTGTGTGGAGCATGGCGGGGGGCGTTACCATGGCAACGTTGTCGGTGGCAGCAGGCAGTTGCAGGGACACACACGGACTCACACACACGCACATACCGGGACACAGAGTGAAGTTGTCTTCTCCGGTGACTGTCCACACACACACAAAACGTTACTCCAGTGTTTACGTTGATAACGGAAGTTCACGGCACCGATTAAAGCTTCAAAAGGAATTCCCCTGTAAGGTTAGTGTGTGTGTGTGTGTGTGTGTGTGTGTGTGTGTGTGTGTGTGTGTGTGTGTTTAGAAACTGCTCGTCTGACCTTTACTGTACATTTCAGCGGACATGAACTCAGCAGGTTGTTGTTTATGTTCTGTAGTGTTTCTGTCACATTTGTGATATTCCACCACAGTAAGTTTAATGGTCCATAGCACTGTGGATAATGTAAGTTTAATGGGATGTCATTGTATGTTTAGCTGCCACAACACATGTGATGGGAGATAACTGGCCAGCTACAGCAGTATTTACAGTATTTAATTAATTCTTTAATGGTTTTGTTAAAATATTTAGAATCGGTTGGTCTTAACTGTTTCTACACCCTCCAGGTAACAGCCTGTAATGGAGCGTTATGAGTCTCTGGGTCTGGTCGGGGAGGGCAGTTACGGCACTGTGCTGAAGTGCCGTCATCGAGACTCCGGCCGCCTCGTTGCCATCAAGAAGTTCATGGACTCCGACGATGACAAGATGGTGAAGAAGATCGCCCAGAGGGAGATCAAGCTGCTCAGGGTAAACCTGTCAGTCAGTCCATCACCCAACCAGTCAGCCAATCAGTCAATCAAGTCTGAATGAGACTGAAACCTGAGTGAAGCAAAACACAAAAGCAGCCTGTCAATCACAAGACAAACACAACCAAAACAACTCAGAGTGCTATTCTTACATTTAGAAGAAGACAAATCAGCTGCTGCGAGCTAAAATTAGCTTAATTGTTCATACAAGGTTGTAGGCGAATTTGCATCAAGTTAAAAATGCTTTAATAAAACATGAGACATACAGTCAGAGTAACCAGGTCCAGCTTTAGATTCACAAATGCTTATTTCTCCGCTCTTGTCTCTCTCGCCATAAAGCAACTGCGTCACGGCAACCTGGTGAACCTTCTGGAAGTGTGGAAGCGCCGTCGCCGCTGGTATCTGGTGTTTGAGTTTGTGGAGCGGACACTCCTGGACGATTTGGAGCAAAACCCAAGTGGACTCAACCTGAACACCAGCCGCCAGTATCTGTACCAGATCCTGAGGGCTGCAGCCTTCTGCCACCAGCAAAATGTGAGGACACGCAATGAAGCATTCGTCCAAACACCTGAAGTCAGGTCTTAGACTTTTAGGTCTTCCTCTCCAGGTCTTCCAATATGGCTAGCAGATGAAGGATTACAGACTTTAGCTCGTTCTTCGTCTCTTTCCCACACAGATCATCCACCGTGACATTAAACCAGAGAACATCCTCATCTCTCAGGAGGGCGTGGTCAAGCTGTGCGATTTCGGATTCGCTCGCACTATGGCGTCGCCTGCTGACGGCGGCGTCTACACCGACTACGTAGCCACTCGCTGGTACAGAGCCCCTGAACTGCTGGTGGGAGACATTAAATACGGAAAGTAAGTGTTTACGTGTAGCCCTGTGGATGTTAGCTCTACGTTGTCTGTTGATAAAAATGTTAACAGGTGTGTGTGTGTGTGTGTGTGTGTGTGTGTAGACCAGTGGATGTGTGGGCTGTAGGTTGTCTATTATTAGAGATGCTAACAGGTCAACCTCTGTTTCCCGGAGACTCTGACCTCGACCAAATCTACCACATCGTCAGGTGCTTTGGTAAGCAAAAATAGGCCTATATGCTAAATCTCCTTTATGAACCCACTCAACACCATTAAGTTCTCCTTTTTTTCTATAACAGGTAACCTGACTGCTCATCACCAGGAGTTGTTCTACAGGAATCCCGTCTTTTCTGGAGTCAGGTTGCCAGAATGTTACGGCCAAGTCCCACTGCAGCAGCGCTTCCCTACAATCACATCCACTGCCATAGACTTGGCACAGGTACAATTTAGTCTATATAGTTAATTGACTGAGAGTAAAACTATGTAACTTTTGCTTAGTGGCAAAGGCAACAGCAGCCTCTGGTGGCAGACGGTGTAATTACAGGACGATGGCGTATTAAATTCTATCATTCTCCCAGTCCGAGTGGTAAAGGGTACCGGAACAGAGAGGAGAGGAAACACTGAATGAATAATAAACGTTATGAGCCACGTCGTCTTCACATACAAATACAGTTTACCAGCTGCTAGTATGTAGCTTAGCTCTGTTCATGACCTGCTAGGTTTTAAATACAGTAAGAGCGATGGAAGTCAGGAACTTAAAAGCTCTGTTGATTAAAAGCCAAGAGATGTATTGCAAGCTATGAATTTGTTCATTATGTTTAGTCCTTTTTAGATCTGAAGTAAGACATATCAGAATCGGTAACACCTTTCTGTCATCGCTTTCAGAGCTGTCTCCAGATGGACCCAGAAAGACGAGCTCAGTGTTCAGAACTGCTAGAACATCCTCTGTTCACACAGGACTCTTTCCACATCAGGTATCTTTGTGTTTGTAGTTTAACAGACAATTCAACAATTGTCATGAGCAGATTATTTTTACAGAGCAACTAACCTAATCGAATACTCTGATAAGGTTTGAGAGAGTATTTAGCAACATTTTTTAGTCTGCTAACTCTCCCCTTGGACAACAAGTGGATAGCATGAATCAACCCTTTGACTGTTGGGTAGCCTCCGTAAGCAATTTACTAAACTGCTGTATCTATTGTATCTATGTATCTATACAGGTTTTTAAATGAGCTGAATGCCAAGATCCAAAAGGACATCAGGGAAAACTCTATCTTTCCCAAAATAACCAAAACCCCAAGACGAGAAAAGGATGATGGAAATGAGAGAAACCAGAGAGGCAAAGAAAAGAAACAGCTGGAGGATCTGGATGAGAAAGTTAACAAGGAAAAGGAGAAGAAAGACGAAAAGACGGAGAAAACAAAAGGAAAACAACCTTCAAAGCTTTCTAAAACTATTCGGAACACCTCCGAACCTTTGATGTCCACCAAACAGTCCAAGACATTAGGTGCTAAGGTAGTCAATACTGTACCAAGGGCTTCAGTGGCCATGAAAAGTGAAGCAGGAAAAGCCACTGGTGCAGGGTTAATGAAGGAACTTGAGATTTCTAAATCAGGTAAAACCCTTTCTTCTAATTCGTCAGAAGGTACAAGGACCATAACAGGTCTGAAGAACGATAACACAGTGGTAGCTAAACCTAAACATGGGAAAGTTGCTTCTGTAGAACCAACGGAAGACCATTTACAAAGTACAAAGAAGACAAAAGATATAGATTCCAGTAGTTTGCATTCTAGTGGCTCAGACACAACTGTGTCAAGTAGGACTGAGAAAAATGTGATGGACATCTGTAGATCTTCTAAATCGATGCTAAATCAGGAGTATGGGAAAAGCTGGAACAATGCAAAAAAGGAAGTGGCCAGAATGTCTAAAAGCATAACCACTGACCATCCAAATGTGAGTTCATCTTCAAAAGCCTTGTTGGAATCAAAGGTCAATCGAACAGACTCAAGCTTGGCACTGCAAGCGTGTCAGCCATCAAGCAATGACCACACTACCCTAATTATCCCTTCTGTTACCAAGCTATGCAAGATAACCACTACTTCGGAGCATCAGGCACGAGACCCAGAGCAAAGACAGGTGTCTGAATGTTCAAAAGTTTTGACTTCAAACTCCAAGCTGTCGAAGGCTACCTCAAACTCTGACTCAGAAATAACCAAAACCAACATGTCTTTGTCCATCGTCCCGTCAAAGACTCGGATTTCAGATCTTTCAACGCAGTCCTTCAAAGTTTTTATCGACACCAGTCCTGCACACAGCACTACAACACTGCCCAAAGGAGTATCAAATCCAAAGTTGTCCAAAACTGTCTTGACCTCAATTGCTAAACCCACAAATGACATCACATGTTTATCCAACAAACCTTCAAAGGGCTTTCAGAAAGACAGGGAACTTACAGAAGTATCAGTCAAAACCAAAACTCAGCAGGATAGTTTTAATACTTCATACGAGGTTATTAAGGAGGATCATGGAAACTTGAAGCTAAGACCAGCAACCAAAGCAGCGGGAAAGCACATACCAGTATCCCATGCTTCTGGAAAAGATCACAAAGAGGATCCCGAATCCTCAGAGCCCTCCGGTGTCCATCAGCAGACAACTCTCAAATCTAAGATCAGTCCAGAATCCAGATCAACATCAGCCTCCATACTGAGTGAAATCCCTAAAACCAACACCCTCAAAGTCTCAGATAAAGAGAACAGAGAGGATTTAGCACTTTCCGTGTCCACCAGTGCAAGAACCAAGTCTTTAGTAAATCAATCCTCAAAGGTTTCTGGAAGCTCAAGCCCTAAACTAAAGAACGACAGCAGTGAAGTTGAATCCTTGAAACACCCTCACTCCAGATCTTTTATTGGACAATCTCAAGCAAAGGTTGGGTCTTTTAGCAACTACAGTATGTCCACCACAACACTGTCCACAAGGACTCAGAAAACTACATTTTTTACAGAGACAAGGAAGACAAATGGCAAGCCAGAAAGGAATGACACAACTCCAGACCACAGAGCTTCAAAGAGAAGCTTCGTCCTACACAGCACTGATACCGCAGACCTTAATGAGTTTGATTTCAGTGTACCCTATTCCTCTCCACCTCCTCCACCTCCTCCTCCCTCTTCCACTCCTCTCCTCCTCCCTCCTTCCTCAGCAACCCTTATCCCCACCTTCTCTGTCGTCAATGCCAACAGCCCAGCCACCAGTGATCATCATACCCTCGGGGCCGGTTTCCATCCTGGGAGCCACAGCCTTAGGTACTAAAGTTCCCACAATTTAGCTACTTAAATGACTTGGCCCTGAGACAATATCAAACCTCACCCCAAAGACCCCAACGATAAAGTACAACTACACAAGCTAGCTAGCATCTGATTAATGAAGCAGTACTGATTAACCACTTTGCTTTGATGTAAGAAGCCTAGTCAAAAACTAAGCTAGCACCAGCTGGTGTATGTCCTGAACTGTTGTTGTCACTCCTAGTGTGGATTTTAATTGTCCAGTGAAATTCTAACATGCACATTAAATCATTAATTGTTTAGTAGCTTCTATATTTTTGGTCCAAACCAGTAGTCACAAGAAATGTTCCTGAACTCTGCCTAAAGTTGTCGTACCTGTGTGAAGCCTGTTTCATCCTTGATTATCAACTAATGTGTGTTTTGACACGTGTTAGGACGCTCTGTGTGTGTATTACAGGTGTATAGACAAGCCAAGGCATCACGGTGGCGTCTATAGTCGACTGGCCCAACAGTCTCTGTCGAGCCACATTACAGCATCAATAACAGCACAGGTAACAGCATGCATGTTTTTCTTGTGTACAACAGAGTTAGAATTGAAAGCGTTCTCTCTACACTCTCCTTTCAGGTGTCAGATAAGAGTCTGATCAGCAAGCGCTCCTTCCTGTCTGATCGCTGTAACCTTGGTAACAGCGGTGGCGTTGCCGTGGCCAAAAGGAAATCAGACATCCATTTCCCAGATCTAAGAAGCTCAGTGCTACCAGAGCTCAGAGGAAGAGATGGTATGCACAAAAACACAAATACACATCTTAGTTTCCACTTTTAACATTAGCGCCCCCTTTAGGCTAACTACGGTTTAAATGACAAAAATCAGTGGTGAAATCCAGGTTTTTTTAAGGTTTGACAGGTGTTGATTGATAGTGTGTCAACACCTCACTCTGAAGAAAAAGTCTCAACTTTGCTGGGTCTTTACATCAAACTAAACTTTCAAACAATCAGAAATATGCATGAAAGCGCCACCAATTAAACACATTGTTATCCAACAATTCTTATTTATGAATTAAAAACATGTTACAACATGAGAAAAATAATGACAAATTAATGGAATATGAGTGCGACTGTTGTAGATCTTCTTTTGTGGTCAACATATAAGTGGATGTATATATTTCTGAGTTGTAACTCCGTACAAATTATTTATCTATTGACCCTAACTGTTGAAACACTAAATACATGTTTTCCCAGGCAAACACAACAAAGGCGTCACCAAGGATCAGAGGAAAGACAAACAGCCAGTTCCCTCCATATCTCCATCAGAACCACGGCAGCACGGACACAACAGTACTGACAGACGCCACACACACACACACCAAAACACACGTCCTAACACGACTCTCTGAACGCAAATTCCTTCATTTGGACTCATCGCTGTAAACCTCAACATCAACAGTGCTGACCTCGCCTAAATAAAAAGATGCATTACATTCGTCCTTATCCTGTTCATTCATTTAGCGTTAGCGGTGGCTACATTTCGCTAATATGAAGAACCGGCTGTTCCATTTCCACCTGGTTTATTGATACAGGAGCATCTTTAGTCAAACAACAGATGGATAATGTGTGAAAATTTTAATAACGGCAGTTAAAATAATAGTTTTTGTTTTTATTATATTACAAATTTGAACCCAGTAAACAGGTCGTTCATATGTAAATATTTTGTTAAACATTAAAAAGAAGATTGTTTGCGTTGGTAAAGTTTCCTTATTACAGCACAATAATTAATATCTACAACATACTAAATATTTACTGATATTAAAACAGTGATGCAGCTACAACATTAACAAAACTGTTTAACTTTTCCATTAAACTCTCAGTTTTGCATAAAAACAAAAAAATACAACCAAAAAAACAGATCTGTAATTGATGATGTCATTTTAAGACTCGTCACTAGAGTCTGAGGAAAACGAACCTACGTTCCATCGGTTAACGACTGTTCTCTTTGGCAACTTTGCCAGTACTTCGTCGCTTTCTGATGTCAGCCCTCCTATTGGCTGAGACATAAAACTGTTGAATCCTGGGAGAGAACCGGCTGCACGTCCTCTGCTATTGGTCAGGAGGTAGTGGAGGAGGCGGGCTGCAGGGTTGGGGTGGTTGTTAGCGATTGGTCCTGCTGGAGCTGGCCGTGGCCTGACTGGTGCTCCAGTGTCTTTGGTCTTTGGTTTCTTTGGTGGCGAATGCTTTAAGTAAAGAAAAGAACAACATTTAAAACACAATGAAAAGGAAAGTTGAATCAATTAAAGTAGAATAAATCAAGTAGACAAAAATAAGAGATGAAAATATGTGACAACCTAACACTATATGTGAGTTTAAACAAAACAACTTCTAATCTGATGCATAGATACCTTCCTGGTGATGGGTGGAGGTGGGGCTGTTGTTGTTGTGGTGGTGGTGGTGGTGGTGGTCGGGGGGCCCGGCGTGGGGACAGGAAAAATCCTGCAGGTGTCGCCCACAGCAGAACCATCAATCTCTGGAGGCTCAAAGTCTGAAACACTGGACAGGGGCCGAGCTGATGGAGGGAAATATCACCATGGATCAGTTTGATCATAATTATTAGTAAAACAAAACAAACAAAACTTTCAAAAACAAAACTCAATTGTGAGAAATGTGATTCTTTGTCATCACTTATGACATTTTGCAGACGAAGCAATTAATAAACCAGAAAAATATTGAAACTGTAATCACCCAATAGGATATTGATGGATCCACTGTCTTAAAGACACAGTAGCTTATTAAAAAAACCTTTGTATTCCTAATTAAAATCTTGTAGCTGTTTCCTTCACGCTGTCCAAGGTCAGCAGGTGCTGTGGTCGTATGTCTGTGTGCATTAAGGCGTCTGTGCTGCCATCTGATCTGTCAGTCTGCGTTGCATTTTTTATGATGACAGGTCGAAGGTGTGTTTTTCTTTTGTCTCAGTCTTTTGTTTTCTGCAAAACTGCCATGAAGACAATACGCTAACAAATAAATAATCACAGAGGTGCAGTTATTCCAGCTGATCAGATTAAAACGAGCAAACTCACCGTGAGTCAAGTCGAAGCTCTGAACTCTGAGGAGGAGGAGGAGGAGGAAGGTGGACAGACCTGTCAACCCGCAAGACATGACTTCTTAGATGCAGGCAGCAAATTAGAGGATAAAGATGAAGGAGGACAGGCTGCGGACTGACTGAGGAAGACATGAGATGAGGAAGGTGAAGCAGGATAAAAAGGGAGGGAAGGACTGAAGAGGAGGGAGGAGAGGGGAAGGGAACAGATGGATAATGTCTAGACTGAAAGGTTTTGTCAGGGTTTGTGGTTCTGGGTTGCGTCACGGTGAAACTCTGTTAATCATCGCTGCTTTTTAAAACTTTATTCCTTTGGTGAAGTTTTACAGAGCCACAGAGACACAGATGTTTCACACCGTCCTCACACGTCCTGGAAATCAATTTCCATCCCTTTCTAGTACTTTTTATTCTTCATTCATCTCTTTTTTCAAAGTAAAACTGAGTGTTGTTTAGACTTGGACATTAACACAGAATAGATAAATTTTTTGTCTCTCTAGACATTTTCTGACCAACAAAAAACTGGAAGTAAAAGGCACAAACCTCAGTTTTACTTCATCTCTAACCACTATTATGAAATGCTTCGATAGCATTGAGAGCAGTTTGCTGATTACATGGAGCCGATCATTGAGATGTTTTGATCATAAAATGTCCTTCACAGTTTCTTGAAGTTTCAGGTGACATCTTTAAATGTCTTTTCTTTGACCAATCAATGGCTCAAACCCAGATACTCAGTTTAGTTCAATATACAAAGATTTTATACATAATGGAACTTTTAATGTACTGTATGATCAAGAAACTGGCTCAGCTTTAAATGCTTATCTCACCTTGACATCAGCTGTTACACCTGGAGTTTCCCTGCTACATATTTTAATCCTTCTTACTGTCTCTCCAAACCTTATAAGCAGATTGTGTAATATTATTCCAGCGGAAATCAGTGAAGCATCAAACCACTAAGCTTCCCTTGATTATTCTCAAAACACATCGTATTCATAAAGTATGATGCAAAGAGAAATCATCACCAGGCTGCGGTTTAGTTTGTCTAGGATCCAGTCTGGACTTCAGTACCTGGAAAAGCAGAGGGAAGTAACTTAAGAACAATTTTTACTTGAGTATTTCCATTTTTTGCTTCTTATATTTCAGTGCCTTGCTCAAGGTCGCATTGAACTGTTTATGGAAACATTTACACACACACACACCAACACAAAGGTGTGTGTCTACCTCTCTACCTGTGTCCCTCCAGCCTTTACTGGTGTTACTCAAGAGGAACCAGAGATTTCCTAACATCACACACACACACACACACATTGTGACTGTTTATAGCCTTGGTTGCTATGGGAGCAAGTGTCTGCTTACATACACACACCTACTGTACAGTCAGTGTGTGTATATGTGTGTGTGTGTGTGTGTTCATGATCCTCTCCCATTATCTTGTCTTATCTAAACAAAAGGCAGATTGTTTGTAACAGTGATGTAATGTGAGCAGATATAAAGGCATTATCGGTTTTTATTAATGAGCAGTATACGACATATTTTATATTATTACAGCTGCACTTTAAAGTATTGTCCTTCATTATCTGTTTATACAGAAGCCTCCAGTTATATATAAACAGTTATATCTGCTGACCACATTATTGTGTTGTAAACATAAAGTCATGTTTGGTAAAAGAGCTTTGACTTAGAGTCCACCTATACTGGCGATGCAACAATTAATCAAGTAACTGATTAATATACAATTAACAAGCAAATAAAGAGATTAATATCTTTTATGTACCTACAGTTTATGGTTGAGGTTTTATCGCAGTTTTTAAACTCCCCTCAACTCTGTTGAAGGCAACAGCCTCAGAGCTCAGTTTAACATGGGCGTCTACGGGAGCTTTGGACCGCCCTCTCTGCACTTTGGGGGGGATTTCCTCAAAAACCATAAAAGGTATCAGAATGAGATGAAAACTAGGTGATAGAGGACAAAAATCTCTACATTTTTGGTATAAAAATTGTCACTGAAGGTTGGAAATTGTGAGATTTAAAAGATTTTGTGAGATTTCTTTTTGAGGAAAACTTTCAGGGATGGCAGTTAGAGTGCACATATTATAAAATCTGAAACAGTCTAAAAATGACGCAAAATGTAAACTGCGATTTTGTGAAAACCGTAATAGTTGTCAAAATACCGATTAAACCCAAAAGAGTCTCAAGTCTTGTGACCCGTTTAAGGTTTCAACCATTTTTTTACATTGAAATATGACGCAGTAGTACAGCTCCAAAGAGGGATGGGTTTGGTCGTTTTGAAGACGTTTACCAATTCATTCTCAATGGGAATTCTTGCCATTTATGTTACCATGGTTACTCAAAACCCTAAGAAAAGTCATAGTACACCATTCCCGATTGAGCTGCACGTATTGATATATATATTATCTGAGTTTTCTCAAAGTATGTAGGTATGCAGGATAGTTATATAATTTTTCAGTATGTAGAGAATTCTTTTTAATTTTTTCTTTAAAAAACCTTTGTTTATAGACGAGACAATTAATCAAGAAATTAATATAATGAAAATAATCACTAATAGCATTCATACTTTCAACTACACATCATGGTCTTCATCAGTGGATGAAGTTTGCCCAGTTGTCATAACCTAATCTAAACATGGTGCTTCAGTCTCATGATAACTGGTGAATGGTAAACTCCCTCTGCTGATGAAGACTCTGGGATGTGGCTGAAAGCTCCTAATTACTATTCCCAGGGTGAAGAATCAACTTTCAAGCTCGATAGAAACAAATGTAAGAATTTTAAATTTGGATGTCACAAATGTGAGCAGGAGAAATTAAGTTTATAAAACTGTCTGAACTTTAAAAATTAACAGAGCTGAAATTCAGAATAAAAATCCAGTATTTTATTTTGTAAAAATTCATAAATATAAAATTTTTGTATTTATGTGAAAATGAAAAAAATTACTTCTGTAAAATGTACAGTGCAAAAATCAGGATACAATTCAATGAGTTAACGCATTACAGTGCTACAGTGTTAGTGAGGAGTGAATAAATTACATATTAATAACTTCTCTATAAACATGAGCATTTATTTTACAAACAAATGATCAGTCGATCTGAGAGATCTCTGCTTCTTATTTTATCACATGAATCAACTTTATGAAATTGAATGAAAATTAACAAATGAACATAGTAAAAAAAATTAAAGTCATATCTGTAAAAAAAAAAAAAAAAAGATGTACAACCACAACTACAGCGCCTCCAGCTGCACATAGGTTTAAACCGCATCGTAGATTACATCACCATGGTGACTGTTATGATGGTGAAGGTCTAGGTGAACTTCCTGATGAAGCGCAGTTTGAGGTAAGTGATGATGAGGAAGCAGATGGTCATGATGCCCAGGGCCATGTGGTTCTGCCAAAAGCCCCAGGTGGAGTAATCCACTCCCTGCTCCGTCAGAAACTCCTCCCCTGTGCAACTGCAGGCACAGCACAAAGGTTCCCCATTAACCAAATAACCAGATCACTGACTGAGTAACTTACCCATTACAGCACGTAACTATCTGAGTGGCAACCATTTTTTAAATTTTTAATTCAAGTAACTAACCATTTAATTAGCAAACTGAGCAACTCATACACTTATTAACGTCCTACTGGCTGGTTCACTTTTTTAGGCAACTAACCTAATTAAACAATTAACTAACCTGCTCACCTTTATCTAACTATCAAACAGACCAACTCACACCTTAAATAAGTAAATAAGTAAAATACTGACAGGTCCACTTTTAATTCAACCAACTAATTACTTTACAATTATGATAACTGAAGCAACTAACAAACTAACTAACTAAGAAACAGGCTCACATTTTAACTAACTAGATAACAAACAGCTAAACTTCAAGCTAATAATTTAGCTAGTTAACTAATTTAATGCTCAAACCCAACTAAACTCTAATTAATCATGTGAAGTAACTGATTGAGTCACTGACTAAACTGACTAGAAACAGGAATCTGCTGGGGTGTAATGTGTCATGCTGTCTAGCAGGTGGAGCCGTCACTGTGGCACAACCTACCACTACTACTACCACGGCCTCAGTGATAATTTCAAATCAATTACATCAAATTAGAATTAGTCGTTAATGTCTAAACTTGATTGTGTATGTGTTTCTTACGCGAGTCCAGGTGGAATGATGCTGGCATTTAACCCGTGACAGAAGTTCAGCCCAGAAAACTCATTAATCTGCAAAGCCTGGAGAGACACAAAGGAACATCAACATCATCCAGTCAAACATCAGAAATATGTTTTTCAATTCTTAGAAATCAAGAAACTCTGCTTCAAAATCTACATAAAAAGTTAAACTACAGCACTTCCAGTAGGAGAACTAAACATGTAACAATATAAACTCACTGCAGAGAACAAATTATTTTTAATTCAACAATACTGAAGAAAGGAAACTGAAGGCAGATTTGGTAGTAGGTGTGTGTACATACACTGAGCCCATATCTTGGTATGCTGAGGTATTTCAACCAAGAGAGCCAGCTGACGATGGAGGGAAGATTCACCAACAAACCTGCAAAGATCTGCAGAAAAAGCAGGAGAGAAAAAGGTTTACACATAAGACGTTAGAGGTATTTATTTATTCAGTGCAACAAATATGAATATGAGATGTTTTTATGGCTTTGTATATGTGCGTTTTTACAAGTGTTATCTTCATTTTAAACTGAAACTGTCTTCACTTGTGCTATTTATATCAAAATAACATTTTTCTCTCATAAAACAAACATTGCATTAATAAAAATAAAATACATTTAACAATCATAATAATAATGTGGTTTATTTTCACATAGAAAATGCTGCTCAGTTTAAATAGTGTTCAATCATCTTATTTTTTGCCTTGTGAAGCGCTTTATAACACATATTTTGCAATATAATGTAAATAGTTATGTTAATAATTATAATGGGAGTTGGAGTTTTCATGTTTAATGAAATGTTCTCACTCACAGTGGTTTTGGAAATCAGAGTGCTTTTAGGTCTGTGATTGGTCAGATTGGGAGTACTTGATTTGTTACGGAAAGAAGAAAGAAAATTAAATTGGTGTCCAATGTAAGTAGCAAACGTTAGCATAGCAGAGTAACTAGCTAACACAGTGTTACTTCTCAGGCCAGGTACAGAGGTAGACACCCTGCTGTCCTCACAAATCGATACATTGTTTCGACAACAAACGTGCAGTTCTAGAATGGAATGTTTGACAGGTGTAGCAACAGTTGCTAAGGAGGGGGGGGGGGCGCAGGCTTTAGCGAATATGTGTAAGTGTTAGTGCTGCTGTGTGTGTACATCACCATCATGAACACACAGGCGATGGTCATGAAGATGTTGGCGATGGCCACCACCGTCTGGTCAGCTGAGATTGCCAGAGCCATGGCGGTGGCCGTGTAGGCAACCAGCATGACCGTGAACATGAAGAGGAAGAAGGCCTCGGCTGTGGGCTTCAGGCCTGCACACACACACATCACAGGACCAAGGTTATAATCAATCTAAATATAAATCTAAACTGTAAAGTTACCTAAAGTATAAGGCTACAGTTAACAGCTAACTAACTTTGAAATATAAACTCCAATTTAACAAAATAAAAGCCTGGTCTTAAACAATAATAAAGACATGACAGCAGCAGGAAGCTCTTCAGATTTTTATAGCAACAAAAGTGAAATCATGTTCACCGATCATGAAGTACGCCACGCAGCTGAAGACAATGGCGGGGATGGTCCTCAGTGTGATGATGTCAGACAGGATCTTAGACAGGAAGTAGACGGACAGTCTGTAGTAACCACTGATGTACTCATGACTGTAGAGAAGGAGAGAAAAAGTTTTATCAATACACCTGATCCAATCTCTGACAGGTCTTTTAAACCAGGACAGGTTGAAGATAAACAACTATATATTTATGTTTACTCAATCACATTGTGGGGACTCACTTCCCATCAGGGGACTGACTTAACTCTTCACTTCAGGGTATGGTTAGCCTAGCTTAGCATACAGACTGAGAAACAAGGAAACATTTCTGTTCATGTGCAAATTCAATAAATGAGATACATCACTTAAGTAAGTAATCTTTAGAGGTGTTATTTCTGGACTTTGGATGGAGCTTTATGCTAAGCTAAGCTAACCACATCTGGATTCTCAGACGTTAAGTGGATATCTGCATTCTCGAATATGAACTATTCCTTTAACCTTAAAATAAACCAATTTAACCTTGTGGGGACATCAGTTTTGTCCCCAGATGGGAAGTGAGTCCACACAATGTGACTGAACGAACGGATGTTCTCTAATGTCACTCTCAGAAAGACAGACCATAATAATATTTATTTATTTACTTATTTGGTTTTAGAGGTTATTGGATGACTTGAAATTCTTCATACAATACTGCGTCCTCATGAGTGTGTGTTTGTGTGTCAGTTTGTGTGTTTGTGTGTCAGACCCACATGAAGAGTTTCCTCTCGGAGATGAAGAGTTCAGCCGACGACAGAGAGCTGAAACACTGATTCACTGTGATGAAGAAGAGAGCACCGAACCTGGAAACACATTATCAATCTGATCAATACACAATCTGATCCGGCGCACTATACACATTGTAACATGTTATACATGATGACAAGTAGAGAAGAGTAGAATACCTGTTCTGCATCCCACTCTGATTCTCCTGGACATCAAAGAAAATGGCTCCTACGACCAGAGCGAGGAACAAGGTTACAGCTACCTGAAGAGAGTGAAAACACAGTGATTAATACTATAATACTACAGTGAATGTGTTTAGATCTGAAGCAATTATGACTGAGTGCTGAAGCCTCAAGTATCTGAGGCTGCAGTTCCTATAGTGGCCACTATGAGCACTCAGCAGTGTTACCTCAGGTGTGTGTTGTTGGACATTTCAATTGACAATCAATTCACTTGTTGTGTTCTTACCTGGGCGACCGAGGTCTGTGGGTTGAGCATGAGGTTGCGGAACGTTCTCTTGAGAACCCATCTGAACTGGGTCAGGAAGCTGGTGTTGTAAGTGATGGTTCTGGAGGCAGCAGTGATGGTCGTCGGCTTGCCCTGAATTATCCTTTCTGAGAGAGAGACAGTGACAGAGCTACTTCAGGTGTAATGCTTATCAACTCTTTTTTTATATATAATGTCCGCAAGTTCATAATTCTGCACATTTTTGTGAACTTCAGCTACAAATATTAGTTAAATTATAATAATTATTATTATTATTATTATTCAGGAAATGAAAAATACAAAACAGAATGCAAGAAATAGCAAAAAATTCACGTCTAATTCATGATACATTTGATAACAAAAAAAAGAAAGAAAAGTAAATAAATGACAATATCGTGAGTGGGAATTAGCTATGAGACAATTTGCTTGACGATGACACGTATAATCCAAGAAGAATTTATAAAATAATATATGTATTTCAAATCCCTAAATCATCTTTTATTCTCTTAAAAACATGTTGACTGACGCTTGATTACTCATGAGGAGATCGACCCTGTGATCTTCTTGTACCCACCCAGCTCTGCCTTGGTCTGTTTATAGTACTGACAGCTTCTGTACTCCTCCACCAGCTTCTCCTCGATCCCCCGTCTGGACATTGACACTGAGTCTGAATCTGGATCTGGACAAAGAAAGAGGCCTTCAGCAAAAAATCCACTCAACTCAAATAAATAAAAGATAAATAAACTGTGTGGAAATTATTAGAGGGTTGATCTGAATCCTTCTCCCGTCACAACAACAAACCTTCTCTGTCCACGCTGCTGTAGATGACTGCGGTCGAGTCTCCGTTGATGACGTCCAGGAAGAAGTCAGCAGGGTTGTTGTGGGGCTCACAGGTGTATCCTGGGAAATGAAGTTCCAAAGCGAATTATTAACATTACCTTTCACTTCACATCACGTTGTGTTATATCGGATTAAAGTTAACCACGTGTTCCTACCGATGTCTGAGAAGTACTCCAGGGCGCTCTGTGCCGGCCCGTGGTAAACCTGACGCACAAGAGTTCATATGAAGACATTAATGAAACGTAGAATAACGACAGGTGAGAGGCCGCACCGTAACGAACCAACTCAACGTGTAAAACAGTCTCAGGTCGTTCATACAATGTGGTTAACAATTAAAGTCCGAAGTTTAGATGAAGAATTATTAAGACCAAAGATGGCCGCTACAGAACGCATGAGTGACCTGTTTGCCGGTGACCAGCAGGGTGAGGCTGTCGAACAGGCGGTAGATGGAGTATCGAGGCTGGTGGATGGACAGGATGATGGTGCGGCCATTGTTCGCCATCCTGAGGAAACAGGAAGAGAGATGATAAATATTCTCTTAACGTAAAGGATGGGTCACCGCTGGTTTCCATTGACCACCGTCTTTTCCTCATCGTAACCAAACAGTTTGGATTGCACAAACCTAAAAACAGAGAACAGCTAAACTCGATATCTTTCTTTAAACAGGGTTAACCGTTACCTAGCAACGAGTTCACCCAATCAACATTATATGGTGATAATATGTCAGTGTTGTGTTCTCAGCTTGTTTCTGCTGCCCCCATATGGCTTCAGCCTAGTGTGTGTGTGTGTGTGTGTGTGTGTGTGTGTGTGTGTGTGTGTGTGTGTGTGTGTGTGTGTGTGTGTGTGTTCACACCTCTTGAGCAGCAGCAGCACAGAGTTAGCGGTGCTGGCGTCGAGCCCCGTGGTGGGTTCGTCCAGGAAGAGGACGGATGGGTCGATGATCAGCTCCATGCCGATGTTCGTCCTCTTCCTCTCGCCGCCCGAGATCCCACGAATCAGCTGGGTGCCCACCTGAACACACACACATACACACACACACACTCCTTTACTTACTATCTCTTTTTCTTGTTTTTACTTTTCCTTCTTCCTTGATTCCTTCCCTCCTTCCTTCCCTCTTTTTTGACCCTTTTATTTTGCTCTCTCTTTTCCATCATTCTTTTTAGGTCCTCTCTTTATTTCCATCTGTTTGTAATTTTATTTCTTTTTTGTCTAATTTTATTGATTATTTTTTCGTCTCAGTTTCTTTTTCTTCTTCTTTCCTTACTCTTTCTTTCTCTTACTCTCTTCTGTATATTTTTGTCACCCTTCCTTTCTTTCTCTCTCCCCTAGCCTCCCTCCTCACCCTGGAGTCGGCCACTCGGCTCAGTCCCAGCTCCTGGATCAGTTTGTTGACTTTCTGCTCCTTCTCCTCCTGAGAGACGGAGGACGGGAGGCGCAGCGCCGCCGAGAAGCTGAAGTTTTCTCTGACCGTCAGAGTTCCCATCACCACGTCGTCCTGCAGACAAGAAACCATCGACATCTGGATGCACTTTTATTTCAAAGATATCTTTTCATATTTGATCTGTGATCGATTATCGGTATTATTGATGTGACCCTTGACCTTCTTAAACTGTTTGAAGTATCCTGTGTGCGACTGAAACACTCTTGGCCTAAAAAGCTGGTCCTATTGTTGTGTGCAGACTTTTCCTGCCTCGACCAGGAAACTCTCCTGAATCAAAGCTGGCTGCTGTGGGTCTGGCTTCCTGCCCGTCTCACCCACCTGCACCACGTATCCAGACAGACACTTGAAGTTCGGAGGCTGAGGAGCTCCGTCGATCAGGACTTCTCCTGACAGACCGGCCGGGTCCTTCCTGGCTGCCAGAACATCCAGGAACCTGAACCACAAACAGCTGCCATCAACGACTCTTATTTACACATCAGCTCACCTCATTCATAAAGAAGCTTCAATGAGACACTATGACATAAAACCTTTATTTACACAACAGTGTTGTCCATGACAAGAACAACCATCCATTTTTCTTACATCATCTGATTCAGCAAACCAGCAGGAAGAGTGTTTCCATCCACCTGTTCTTATGCATGTTTTCAATTTACACAAAAAGTCAGAGAGAAAAATTTAAAAATATATATATTGCAAAAAGGTTTTTGTGCCTGGCTGAGATGGAAAATGTGGTGTGTTGATGTTGAAATAAAATGGGACAAAGAGGAAACAGACTTAGTGTAAAAATCACGGCGAACATGAAACGTGAAAAGATAACGCCTCACATTAATACATGAAACGCACAGAAATATTGTTTAATTGTGTTTATTCTGTTGTGTCTTCTTCTTCTTCACCTGAAGCTTCCCCACCTGTTTATCTCTTATGAACTAATATTCACAGAGTGGATGGAAACACATTAATTCACATTTTCCTTTTGCAAATTTTCTGGAAATTCGTTTTTCCAGCCGAGTTTAGATGAAACCACGCCCACTTCCGTCTGACAAACGCCTTGACGAAGCCTCATCCCTAACCTCATACTGACATGGGCAGTGTCTCATCTAAACTGGGTTGGGAAGAGTATGAGCAAACACTCACGATGACTTGCCGCTTCCTGTCGCTCCCATGATGGCGTTCAGCCCCGGCTTCATGATCCCACTGAGAGAGAGAAAATTTATTATAAATAATATTGTACTTATAAACAAACAAACAAAATATATGTTAGTTCATGAGCTATAGAAGTGCTGTCCTGGACAGAGCCAGGCTAGCAGTTTCCCCCCGTTTCCAGTCTTTGTGCTAAGCTAACAGCCCACACATTGCTCATATTGCTGACTGTCTCTGTAATTTTCTGTGTTCATCTCTATTGTAATGTTTTAAAATGATGCAGCACTTTCAGTTCTGTGTCTTCAAGGTGAATGTTGGTGAACTTTTTGATCACTTGTGCCATGTTGTCATATTTTTAAGGAACTAGGATGTTTTTATGGCTTTTTTTCCCCTGCGGGCTGAGAATATATTCACTGTTTGGTTTTGGTGAAGCTGTTTTGCAATAGTTCGATTCATGTTTCGGTGGTTGTGCTGAGAGAACACTTCCCCTTGTCCAATGCATCAGGTCGTTATTCAGCTAATTTCACACATGACACTGTTCTGTTTCAACACTGCAACCATGATGCTGCAGTTTTATTCTGCCTCACAGATAATGGTTCTTTCTGTCTTTCTATCCACCTTTCCTTCATATATTTATTTTAATTTACCTCATATATATCTTAAATTCTCTATTTGTAAGTTTTGTTTTGTTTTCTATCACTTCCTTTCTTCTACTGAACTTTGCATGCTAACCAGCTAGCACCGACACGGCCAGACCATCTTGTCACTTTCCGATACCGAGTCACTATAGCGTCCAGTCAGCTCTGAAGAGGTAGCGCTGCTTGAAGGACGTTTTATAACCTCCTGTCTTGCAAACACAAGATGGCTGAAGCTCTTGCCAAGACTGATAAGTAAACTGCTGTTAATGCTAACGTTGGCTATGTAGCACTAGCGAAAGTTACAATTAGCTCCTTTAAGTTCTTTTTCAACAAACTAAGTAAATAATAATCATAATACTGATATTTCTGGTGGCAGAGAAGTGAGGATGTTTCTGACCAGTTCAGTTTTTGATCCAACTGTTGAGAAACCTTTTGCCTTTTTGCTGATTGTGATGAACACAGTGACACGACTTCCCCCTGTCAAACGTCCGTCAGGTCATTTGTCAGAAAATCTCATAACACATGACACATTGAAACCATGATGCTGCATTTTCATTTGTTACTTTGGGTTTTATTTTCTGTTCTCTTTCTACTAGCAGAAGCATATTGGAGCTTCACTCTCCTTGATGTGTGGTGACATTAAATCTGGCTTTATATCAGATCTGTAAACCAAACCAACTTGGTGAGGCTTAGCAATGTTTCACTGAGAGAAAATCAACACAGATCTCTAAACTCTGCGTTGTGCACGAAGCCGACAGAGAAAGATAAAGGTCAAAAAGCCCAAGTCTTCCTAACAGCTCAATGAGAGAAAAGGCAGGAGAAAATGAGGAGAAGCCAGAGCTGCATTCACCCACCTCTTCATATTTAACTTACATGTACAAACCAAATGTTTAACTTCTTTCCCTCTAATGATAAGACATGAACAGGAGCTCTTTTCAATCTAGTGTCAGGTATGAGACACACAGTTTCTTTCCCTACTTCCAAATATGTTAACCGCTATCTTCCTAAAAAGAATGTGTGACATGTGACTTTACTTGAAACTGCAGTGCTTCGTTTCTCAAAACTAAAACTAAAGGTGAAATCTTTCGGTGCACAATCATAAATGATGTAATAATATAAATAAGCTCTGGGTTGATAAACTGTGAACTTGTCCGTTATGTAAGGAGAAGTCGGCAGACATCGTTCACACGTGAACAGATGAACTGAAGCTGTAAACATTTCTATAAAACACTGAACAAGCTGCTCACACTGAATCTACCTTCAACTTTGACTCAGACCGGTCAATGATTACACGCGAAGAACAATAAAACACCTGTGATACCACCAGCTGTGGACTGTACGCACGCTAACATGTGCACCGCACTTTGACCAATTGCATTTTTCATAACATAAACAATCAAAGACCTTGAACGTTTTCATAACAGAGGGCAACAAAAGAATTTCAAGGTTTGTGGAGAGACATTGGTGTTTCAGACACGGACTAAACAATATGACCTCTTGGTGAGTTCTAATAGAAATGTGGTTGTGGTTGTGATATACAAGCTGAACAAGCCTCAATAAGAGACGTTTACACTCTAAAAAACAAAACTTTTGCACAAATAAAACCAAAGAATCAGCAATGCTAGTGGCTATGCTAGCAGTGAGCTAAATGCTACCACCAGCTGCTGATGTTTAGCAGATTTAATGTTTACAATGTTCACCATCTTAATTTCAAATGTTAGCATGTTTACATTCGCTGATGGGTATGTCCTTAGTTTTGCAGGTACTCGGTTGAAAACCAAAGTGTTGGACAAGTTGAAATTCTGACCTGGTGGGGGCGCTAGATGAAAAGCCAGAGGATCACCAAAATGATTACAGGTCATCCTAAGAGGAACAAATGTCCGTACAAAATTTCATGCCTTTGCATCCGATGGCTGTTGAGATATTTCAGTCTGAAGTGATGGACAGACCAAATTTCCATCTGTAGAGCTGTGCTGCTAACATGCTGCTAGCATGCTGCTAGCATGGCTGATTCCTCAGAACTACAGAGGCAAAAATCCAAAGTTTAACTGGATTTCTTCAGGTTACGTGAAAACTGAGAGCCGACATATTTCTGTGAATTTAATACCCTGAACTTTCTCACTAAGTCACGTTTGAAAGGTATGGAGGCAGTTCAGCATCCTGCCACTGTGTCTGTTTGTTGATTTAAGCTGAGAGTCATTGTTTTCTGACAAGCTTCTGTATGTATGTGTGTGTCACAGAAGGAAAGTGGGAACCTAAGTCTCCTGACAAAGCAAACTTCCTTCCTTTGCCTCCAGACATGTGTGTGTATGTGTGTGTGTTTGATCCAACCAGGCCTTGATCGTGTCACGTTGGCCTCCCAGGTGAAATCCTGTCGGCA
Organism: Seriola dumerili; assembly: GCF_002260705.1. NCBI lineage: Eukaryota > Metazoa > Chordata > Actinopteri > Carangiformes > Carangidae > Seriola > Seriola dumerili. The sequence continues at coordinate 1,266,122 of NW_019174643.1, forward strand.
CGTACACAAACTAACACAATAACTATAAACTGCACAGCCTCAGTTTACCGAACTTGGGGCTCAAACTTTCCGTCACCTGAAGGCTGAAATGGGTTTTTACATCTTTCTCTTTAGTTGTGTAGAGAAGGTGACTTTGAAACTGATTTCAAACCATTTAAAATGACTAAAGTAATCACCAATATCAGTGAATTTGGTCAATATTGGTCAAAAGAACTTTTGGCAATTTGAGGACATCACATTGGTCTGGGAATTTTGATAGGCATATATCATAAATTCTTTATATTTCTGAGACTTAAGTATTGATCAGAAAAATAATCAGCAGATAAACTGATAATGAAAATTAATGAAAATAAACTAATTAGTTGCTGTCCTACAATCACCAATTTGCATAATAGGATAAGAAATGTGGTCTTTTTTGTTCTGGTTTGCCCGTATTTTTATTCTAATCACTGCACAAGTTAATGTTAAATAATAATATGGTAGCATTTTAATTTTTGGACCAAACGACAAAGTGAGTTTGGTGACACATTTTGATCCTTGAGCCATAGTTTTAGACACATCAGTGTACTCACTTGAGGTCGATGAGGATGTCTTTGGTCGTGGCCTTCTTCCTGCAAAGACAGTTTCCTCCCTGTGTCACCTTGTAGTGAATATTGTGGAAGCTGACAGTGGCGCCGTGCCGCTGTTTGCTCGAACCTGCAGACTGAAAAACAATGAATTCACAATAAAACCTCAAATACACCGACATATTTTTAAACTTACTGGTATTAGCATCAAGAAAGTGAGATGGCGGGAAGGTACCTGATGTTTTGAGGCTCCATTGAAATGGGACTCCATTGTCTCTCAGGTCTCCGATGTCCTCTACCTCACTCCGCCTGAACACAAAAATGCTACTGCTAATGAAACATTTTATTGTTACAACAAGACACTAAACACCTCTTATAGAAAGCAAGTCCTTTTAAAGCTAAAAAAGTAAATTAAAGTGTGTTTTTGTCTGCTTTAAAGTAAGACGCTAATGTCAGCAAACCTTTAACCTGAGATACTAACATTAGCAAACAAGATACTAACATTAGCAAACCTTTAACGTAAGATGATAACATTAGCAGACCAAGTTAGCTAGCTTATGAAGTACAATAGTAACCAAGCTTTACTTCCAAAGCCAATGACCTTATTAAGAGTTGACTACATGTTACAAAAAGACACAGCCACTCTGCTAGCCGGTCCTGAATGCTATATCAGGGTTTAAGCTAACGTTAGTGGCTCTGTTGGAATTGGGGACGTTTCCACTCCCCATTGTGTTAAATTTCCCAAATATATTGGCTAGTCCTCATACTAAAAGCCTTTTCTCATACAATAAAACTATGTATATGATTTTTTATAATATTAAACCAGTATATTTACCTTGCTAATGCCTTTCCAAAACCTTTACAAAAATTACACACGTTTGGTTTATAGTTTAAGGGGATTCAAAAATCACTGGGTTCAGGTTCAGAAAAGACTGACTGGTTACTAATTATTTTGCTGATGTGCAAACTGAGGATCAGTCTGCTACGAAGCTGCTGAAAATCAATCAAAACAAAAGGTCTAAAATTCCTGCATGCTTTAAGTGAAAATATTGTATTTGTCTAAAAGTCCCATGTCCAGCATCAGTCGAGTGTTTTGCTGTTTGTAATTACACCAATCATCATTCAAATTTGCCTCATATTTCTGTTCTACTGTTCAGTCAAAGAAGCGTTATAATCTCTCTTGAACCTGATGTAAAGAAATCTCACCCGGAGCAGTTCACACTTCGGGTTAATTTTCATAAAAAATACTGATAACCCTGTTCTCAAATACTAAAGATAAAAACCAGAGTTTATCTCTTACCTGCCGTAGACACAAAAAAAATCCCTGTGAAAACCGAAATCCAAAACCCAGGACACTGACCAGGAGAGTGTGTGTACACTGACTCCAGAGATCAATGTGTGTGTGAGGGAGCAGTTTGTTGAGTGTGTGTGTTATAAGCCGAGTTTTATGAGTGAGAGCATGATAAGAGAAGTAGGGAGAAGGGCAGCTGACAGTGTGTGATTCACTCTCTCTCCTCGAGAGCTGGAAGTAGTATCTGAGTCTGTATTTCAGTTCCTCAGTGTAAAGTAAGTCCTGCATTCAAAATCTTCCTTAGTGTAGTAACAACTACTTGTTGTGCAAAATGTCTCCTCACATAGTTTTATATATGTTTCCAAAATTAGTATCACTGCATTAGGCGTCATTTTTGTTGTGGGTCATCAAAGTGGAGCTGATTTTAAATACTTTATAAACTGCTAAATTTCGGTCAATAATTGAGTCCTAAAACCTTTATGCAGTAAAAATACTGTATTGATTTAAACCAACCTGCATTAAAAAAAAGTTTTATATTCAAATTTTCTGTATTTTATATTTCTCATAACCAAGGTGGGACTATGAGTTTCACTTAATTTAACAGATTGGATGAAGAAGAGGAATTGCTTTTGGATGTTTTTGTTTGTTTAATGAAGACATGCATCGTTTTCCCTTTGAATGTCTACGTACAATAAAACCATCCTTACTTTGTATAGACTTATACACAGTTTTAAAATAAAAATAAGGAAAAAACATTTAAATAAGTTGATTTGCACAATTACAATGTAAAATATTTAATATGTTTTGAATAAAAAAAACAGTATCTACAAATATTTGATTAATGTAGGGGACTGAAAAGTACAATCCTTCCCTCTGAAATATAGTGGAATAGAAATAGTACAAATAATAATAAAACAGTACTTATAGTGATACACTTGGATAGTTTCACTTCTTCAGCAACTTTAAAATATTTTAAATTGCATCACACCACCCTGTCACAGCCCCTCCCTCTGGATCATATCTTCACACAATGACATAATTAACACTGTAAAATCTTTCTTTGCTTCAGCTCAAACATCATCAACATGTGCATCAGGTACATGTGAATGAATAAATGTATTTCTTAAACCCTTGTATGATTCTGAGAGGTCTGTTATCAGCCAGTGTCTTTAAACTAATTTCAATCTTATTCAAATACATGATACCACATTTCATCACAAATATCTCTTTTGTTTCACTAAATTCAAACAAAATCTAAATATATTTTATCCCTTTTGGAGTTTTGTACAGAATGTACAATTATAATAATTTCAGAAGCTTTATATACGTTTAAGTCACCATCTCGATCCAATATAAACTCAGTGGGTTTGTTATGTGATGTTCATGTGGAGTGGACGAACCAAACCTGGTAATTTACTGACGATGTGGGGACTTGTGTTCGTTCTGGGGACGCGTTCTTGTTCAATGAGAGGTTTTAGTGTTAAAGAGGGTTTTTGGGTTACACATAGAACCAGGTTTGATGTTTTAAGGTTGCGTCATCACCTGTTGTGCTTTACAGCAGCTCCCTCTGCTGGTTGAACCACAGAACTGCACATCGCTGTCGGCTCAACAAGTGAATCAGCTCCAGCCTGAAGATCACAACAACAACAACAACAACGACAATGACAACAACATGACCATGAGGTGTTTTATCAGTTTTATTAAACTGTAAAATGTTATATTTTTAAAGAGATATTTAATTAACTTTTTAAAAGTTAAAATTAAATGTTACAGTTATACTTTTATTCAAATCATGGAGTCTGTCACTGAAATTTTTTTCTGTCTCTAATTTTTACTCATTTTTTCATTAAAATCTTTAATTTTTTCCTTTTCATTCATCTAAAAGTTTATAAAAATGTAACATATTCACTGTGATGAGGGATTAAAGTCGTTTATTTTAAGGGGTCACAGGTCAGAAAGGCTGGAAGCAGCAGTTGTTCTATATTATCTGTTTCTATTCTTTCTGTTCAGTTTTTATATTTGAACATTTTACAATAGTTTTATGTTTGTTTTTTTGTGAGTGCTTTTATTTGTGAAAAGCATTTTGCATGTTTGATCGACATCATGTTGATTTACTGCATGTTTAATATGCATCGAATTATCCCCATCTACTGGTAACAACAGCAGTGATACAAGTGTCTTTTTTCTCAGTGTTTAGCACAAAATCTATTGATTTCTGAACTTTAAATATATTGTTTGACAGTATTAACATTTAAAATCATTTATTTTAGTTCAAAGACAAACTTGTTTTTAATTGTATCGTCAATGTAGGTCAACATTTTTATTTAAACGAGGAGATTAGTAAGTCAAGTAGCTCAGTGTTTAAATAACACAAGCACGTGGTCCAGGCTGTGTTTGTTCAACCTTGTTGGTTGGAAAACACACACCCACATACACACCCACACATACACCCACACACACACATACATACACACACACACACACACACTCGCAGGTACTGAGTTTTTCTTCCTGAAGGTCGACACACACGCAGTTGGTCACAAGGCTTTGTGGGTCAAGTTCTAGTGTGTGTGTCAATGTGTCATGTGTCACCATGTTAGCCGGTATTTTCTGTCACTGACACATTTTTTGAGTTTGTGTGTCAGCATGTGTGTGTGTGTGTGTGTGTGTGTGTGTGTATGTTTTTGTTGCACCTTCAGCATCACCTTGTGGTCACGTGAAGGAATTAGAGGAATCTCAATGGTTTCTATATTTACCCGCCAACACTCTCCACCAACGCCGCGTCACACATCAGGAGGGTGGGAAATTCCTGTGACGCTATTGGACGTCTGAGAGATAAATCAGCTGTCAATCAAGCAGGAGTTACTTTCCACAACACTACTGTGCAACTGTACGTGTTCTTTGCTAATATATCCAAATAGTTCATGCAAAACTTTTCATGTGCAGTGAAAACATACAGTATTTTATAGTTTGCACATGGACATGCACACTGTACATTTAATTTATAGCACAGTACTGTCAGCTCATTGTGTGTGTGTGTGTGTGTGTGTGTGTGTGTGTGTGTGTGTGTGTGTTGTTAGAGCTAAAAATAATTATTATTTTCATTTTATCTACCGATTATTTTTCTGATTAATCACTGAGGCAATGAAACATCAAAAATATTGTAAAAATATTTTGCACATCTGAAGGTGACGTCTTGTTTTGTTTGAAGAAAAGTCCAAAACATATTCAAATATTCAGTTTACAATGATATATGACAAACTAATATTTGGTATTCTCTGACTCCTTTTGCTTGGAATTGAAAACAGTTGCTGATTGTTTTTCTGTTGATGGATTAATCAACTACCTGTTTCATCTTTTCAGTGTAACTGAGCTGCATCTTCAACTGCACTGAAGTCCCTAAGAACAGAGTGTGATGTCCTGGCTGCTGGACTAATGACAGAAAAATAACCAGCTGCTGTAACTGGAGACAAAACCTTTAAAAACAGAAACAAAGCGAAGTTTCAGTTGAACATGTCGGACTTTATTCATCTCTGCACCAGTGCAGGATTCAGTGAGTCGGCTTCATCAGGGACGATCCAATTATAGAGCTCTAGATACATTTAGTGCTGTACTCATTTTACTTTTTTAACCTTTATAAAGTCTTTTATGAAACATTGTCTTTCAGAGGAGACACCTGACCAAAACGTCTGACTGTGCTGCGTATCTGACGTCTGGTCGCCGTGGCAGCAGCTCAAGAGAAGTAGTCCAGAGGTTTTCCGGCTCCTCCTGGCGGATCCTGAGGCGTTCCCAGGCCAGGTGAGACCTGAGGTCCTGAGCAGGCGTCCTAACCAGCTGCCTGAACCACAACTGGCTCCTTCAGACACCAAGGATCAGCGGCTCTACTCCCGAGTTGCCCCCCTTTACCCCGTCTCTAAGGCGGACGGAAACTTTAGCCGAAACTGACGGTGTACGGATTTCATTTATTACTCATCAAATCTGTCTGAGGATGCTTTAGAAACAAATAAAATAAATCATAACCACATCTGAGGAATCTCTTCAACTTCAGGTGTTTGTGCTCCATCATACATGTTCTAAACATATGTACTGACTCGATGATGCATTTTATTTCATGGTTCTTTAATTGTTCTTTAATTTAGTTGTTTATTTCATCACCGTACAACATAGTAATGTTCCCTCAGAGGAAATTTTAAATGACATTTTACTTTTATCTGAAAGGAAAAAAAAGTATTTTTTTACACAAGTCGTTTTAATTTAAGTTGAATTTCTTAAAGTAAAATAGTAAAAGTCGTCGGTTTTAAAAAATAAAATAAATGAGGGAGGTTAAAATGTTTCGTCTACATGCACATGATGCAACGCACACACACCGACGAAGAAACACTGCAGCAAACCCCTCTGTATGTACAATATATTAATATACACTCTATATACACGGATGACTAGTCAGCTGGAAGCTAACACAGGAGGGTTCATACGAAAGCCGGCACTACGGAGGGGGAGGGGCCTCGTCAGGTGGAGTCAGGGACGTTTATGCATGATTGTGAGTTTGGAAAATGTTTGTGTTCAAGTAAGAAAAAAAAAAAACTGTGTGATGTTGTTTGTTGTTTGTTGGCGTCGTCTACGCCCATCTCCCACTTGAAGCGAAGTTTCTGCTCATGCTGTAGCCGGCGGTGGAGCTCTGATGTTTCCCCCAGGCTCCGAAGGGCACGATGATGATGGTGGAGTTGTCCTCCGAGCCGTACTGCAGCGCCTTTTTAAAAAACAAAAAACAAAAACACACACAGCATCATGTCAGCGACTCGCTTTCAGAGCAGCCGGTAAAGAACGAGAGGGATTCGTGAGTCTGCGTCGTCTACCTGCTGGGCGATGACGTCCGCCGCCTCTGTGGGGTCGGGGCACTGGTTGATCGCGTCGCAGATCTCCTGGTCGCTCAGCAGGAAGTTGATGCCGTCTGTGGTCAGAGCGAGGAAGGAGTCGCTGGCGTGATGGATCTGCAGAGACAAGCAGAGGAGTCAGCCTTCATCAAACCACGTTACAACCTGGAGGCCAAGTAATGTTTTTCTCAAAGGATTTTTATTTTAATGATAAAGATCGAACATCCAGGACAGAACTGAAAACAGGGGAAGCTCAGTTTGACAGGGAGAGATCAATAACCTTTCACTTTGTAGCTGTTTTCTCTTGTATATTATTATACAGCACAACAGCTCTGGTTGTTTTAAATTATATATTTAAATTTAATTATTTATATATATTTTTTGAATAATTACATCTTTTCACCAAAATTTTTATGTTTTGCAAATGATTTTAATCGGCCCACTTGCAATAACTTCGCGGTCCACCAGTGGGCCCCGACCCACAGGTTGGGAACCACTGAGTTAGGTGGTCTGATGCAGCTCAGTGTCAAGGAACCGAGAACCAGGAGAACCCAAAAAGACCTGGATGAGGAGCAGCTGAAGTCCAGTGAAACAACCACCTCAACAACATGGCTTCCCTCCAGCGCCACCTACAGGCCTCAGGTTCAAAGGTCAGATGAAACTCACGTTTAGCCGCTGTGTGTCCGGCTCAGCGATGACGCCGCTGTTCTTCAGGTGGAAGTCTCCGATGCTGCGAGTCATGGCGAGCCGCCCGTTCACGTTCGCCTGACCCACGCTGTTCCACGTCACGAAGCCGCCGAACTTCTGGATCCTGAACACAAACACAGGATTAGTGATCGTCCGGAGTCGGAGTGGTGCAGCTCATTTCCTTCTTCTCAGCCTCAGTTGAGGACAGCTGAGGACTCGGACTCTCTGTGGCTGTAGGTCACACACCGAGGTGTTAACATGAGTTCGTTGTCCAGAGTTAAACATAGCCTCGTCCTGCTGTTACATAACATAAAGGGAAACCCAAACCTGTGGGACGTATGAATGAGCGTCCTTGAGCAAGGCACTGACTCGCTGCCAGCTGCAGGCAGTTTGGCCGACGGCCACAGTCCGACATACTGAGTCTATTTATACGCAGCGACCTGAGCGGCTGCTGGAGGGAAACCTGAACCCTGCAGCTCCACCGGCTTTCTGCAGCGCTGTGCACCAGATTTACTTTCACGCCCCGAGTGGTTTTTGACCAAGTCCCAACAACTTCCTCTCTTGTTTATTTTAGTTTATGATTAAAATATCACATGAGACGCCTCGTTACGAGTTTCCACCTCTGCCTCCATGATTCTCCACAAGGAAGATGAAGAAGGAGAAACATTATTCTCACGTGAACAGAGCGACACTCCCTTTTTTGTTTGTTTTTTGTTCGTCTTCCTTGTTGGATTTTGCATGAATGCACTGCTGTTTAACTTCCTGATGTTTGACTTTTAATCTGTTTAGTCTTTTAAATCTTATTCTTCTTTTACAAAGAGTCAAAAGAGTTGCCTTTTAATTTTCTATTTCAATTAATCAGCTACTTGCTTGTTACATCATCCTGATTATTTTCACAATAGTAAGTTCATTATATGTCTTTATATTATAATAAATGGCAGGTCAGTCTTTGTCAGTGAAGACGAACTGATTATGTAATCCTCTCCGTTTACACTGACGCCACAGCAACAGGAAGTTCAGTGACTTTCAAAATATATTCAATTATTTCACAATTACACATTTTGTCTGTATTCATCTGATTATTTATATTATCATGTTTTTTGATGTATATGATATAAGTCACGGTAATTGAATGATATGAAAAGTGAGCAAAGAGAGAGAGTGTGTACCGGCGTCTCTCGTCCTCGCGGTCAGGTGTGTGGTCTGTGGTGAGTTTGTTGGCTTGTCCCTTCCTGCACAGCATCGCCCGGCTGTCACCGACGCTGCCCACCACCAACTCTACGCCGTCACGTAGCAACGCAACCGTCGCCGTGGTGCCGGCCGTCAGGAAGGAGGCTGAGGAGGAAGAGAGGGATGATAACTGATGATTATAGAGTGTTTCTGCCTTTTTATTCACATTTTAAGAACGTGTTTCTCTTCTTCTTTGTCGTATTAAATACTCAGTACTTCTTACTTTACTTACTCACCGTTGTTGAAGTAGCTCAGGTGTGTGTGCAGAGCTTTGTCAGCGTCTAAAAAGGCTTTCTTTAAAACTTTCTCCAGGTCGTCCTCTTCCTCCACCAAAGCGTCTCTGGAGAAAAATGTTCAGCGACAGTTTTAATGTCGCGTCACAAACATTTAGTGATGAAATTATTTGACAAACACAAGAGACAAATGTCAACCTGATAAATTTCTCCATGAAGGTGTAGCAGTAGTCGGCGGCGTGCGGGCCGCCGTGGCCGTCGAACACGGCGAAGTACAACAGGTTGTCATTGATACGGGCGAAACGGAGACGGTCCTCATTCTGCTTCCTGAGACCCAAAACAGATGCACTGCCGACCCGAGACAGACTGACCTGACAGATTAAAACAACTGATTAGCGACGTCTTTCATACGTTCAACCCCCCCCCCTCCCCCTCCCCCTCCTCTCAGTTACCTGTGGAATTGGTTTTCCGTATCTGATACTGGAGGGCAGCAGTATTGGTTCTTCTATCCTGTTGTCCCAGATTCCAAAGGAGTCCCAGGTCACCGGGCGGCCGCTGCCGTCACTGTCGAAGCGGATCGACCCACTGGCCTGCCGCACGCCCACCACGCCCAACAAAGCCCCGCCCACCTGGAAATAACAAAGCTAGGTTAATGCTAAAATCTGAAGAACTTCCTTAAACTAGTTGAAATTAAAGTGTCGTCTGGTTGGAGCTGCTACTTTGATAAATGAAAACTCATCTTTTTTTTTTAACATTTGCTGGTTTTATCTTTTTAAATGTGAACATTATATGTTTGTCTTTGTCACACGACTGTTGGTTGCACAAAACATCTGAGGTCACCCTGGGATGTGGGAAATAATACAGTATAATAATTTAGGATAAAAAGGAATTTTACAAAAAAAAAAATATAGATTTACCTGTCCAGGAGCTGTGGAGGTTTCTGATGAGGATCGTACGGCGAGGAAGGTTTGTCTGGTGACGGCGGAGCGACCACAACGCAGCAGATTCAGCAGCACTGTAGACGACATGGCTGACTGTCTTTAACAGCTGTGTGGAGTTTAAAAAGAGGAGGACACAGCTGGCCGGGCAGCGGATTTCTGTAATTAAAGAGAAAGAACAAAATGCATTTAACGAGGGGATGCAACAAACTTTATTTAAATGTTTTTCAAATATTTGGGCGAGGTTTGCAGAGAGAAAGAGGCGGAGATACAGGAGAGAGAGAGAGAGTGAAACTGTTGGCAACAATCTGAGGTTTAATCTTTCAAGCTGGTTGACATTAACGAGGATTATCTTCCTCATTCAAACCTCATACCTTCCTTTTCTCTGTATTATGCGTATGCAGTCCATAAATAGCACTCTATCTCTAGCTCCTGCTGTTTTAGAAGCGTCATGTCCTCTCTATTACAAGGAGTACAGATACACCAGGCTGCGCTCTAAAAATACCAAGTCTAACTTAGTTTGAAGATTTTAAATTCTGCTCCAAAGAGGCATGTTTTTAAACCAAAAAAAAGCCTGACACAAAACTTTAAAACAAATGTTTGTGTTTTTGAGAGATTTGGGTGTCAGAGCTGTTAAAGGATTACAAACATAAATAAGTTGTATTATCTATAACTCTGAACAGTCACCTTTCCCCCACTTCTCTGTGACGCACTCTTTACCTTTTACCACACCATCAGTGTAAAAAACAGTTTCCAATTTCCAAGTGGTTTGCCAAATTAAATAAAGGTGAGTAGGTTAAAGTTTGCAATCAATACTATAACCTCACTGACTGCCTCACCAGCCAGCTGCAGGTATACATACCTGAACCAGCCAAGAGACATACACAGGTGAGGTTTAACTTCATGCAATCAGTGCGTAGGACCTTTATATGAACTCCAGAACAATGTGGACTCAGACACGTGACCCCTTGTTGTTGACAAAACATAACAATGCACATGCGTATTTGGGTGCACACTTGAATGCATCAAGAGACTGAACACATTGACACAACCATGGTGGAAGTTCAGGATTTCAACAAACCATCCACTTTTCTTTTTTTTTGGTTTTTGACTGGCCTGGGAACAGAATTTAAAATAAAAAATGCTGCTAAATCACATGTGCATTTACAGTATATGGTACCATTAGCTAGAATTAAACCACAACCACAGAGTTCTTTCAGACCAAAAAACTGCTTAACAATAATATAACAAAAGTCTGAAAACATAAAAAAAAACATAATTGCCATCATTGTCTCACATTAAGGCCACAATCCTTTAAAGAAAGGTGCTTTTTCTGTAATATTAATGGGTTTATATGGCAGTTTTGCAGATGTGAGATGTATAGATTAGCTCTTTCTGGAAGATTTTAAAATAAAATGTTGCTCAGTCAAACATATTTCTAACTGAGGTGAAACCACAACTACAAGAGATGACACCCAGAACAAAAAATGCAAAGTAAAAATGAGAAAAGTCTGACAACAAAAAACTAAAGAAAGCTACTGTATCTGCACCTGCACAGCCAGGAGAGCAAAGACGCCACTAAAACTATAGAAAAGACAGAAAATTACTCTGATAACGTCACTTTCACTTTCATTTCAATAAGAATCACTGTTAACATACTAACTTAAAATGGCGGTTGCAAAAACGTACCTTTTGTTGGTAATTTTCCCGCCTTTGCTGTTTCCGTAGCAACAGGTGTCCAGAGTTGCAGCAGCTGCCTCGAGCCGACAGTCGCCCACGCGCTGTGGATGTTGAGTCCTGGGGGCTCTGCTCGAGGGCATTTAAACTGAGCCGCAGCCGTCCAATCAGAATCCGACAAGCTCTTGACGTCAGCGAATACGGCAGAGAGCGAGGGGGCGTGCCTGTTTTTGGCGCCAAGCCAGGTCACAATGAAGGTACGTTGAGTCTCTCTGTCTTTATTTCTGCCTCTCTCTCCCTCCTGACTCCTGAATGTTTGACATTTATTTATTCAAATGTTTTAGGAGCAACTATAACAAACTCTAGTAAAAGTTATGAGGGAAAGTATCCTGCTTGAAAGTAAGTGAGTATATTTACTCAAGTACTGTCCTTAAGTATAATTTCGAGGTACTTGTACTTTACTTGAGTTTACTTTCTGCTACTTTACAGTTAAAGGAAATATTGTAATTTTCATTATACTATCTATCTGACAGATTTACTTAAAACAAAGTAATAACACACTGTAAACAAAAGAGTAAAAATGTTACTTAAGTAAAAATATAGAGAAGCATTAGAAAAATAGTATCAAAGTATCAAAAGTAATCATAATGCAAAATCATCCCTGTCATTATTATATTATTGGATCACTGTTATTAATATATTCATACAAAACTGGTACTAGATGGTGTAGTTAAGTTGTTTTTTTCTTATACAGTTTGATACTTCAGTCCTTAATAGGGCATCATAGTTTATAGACTGATTGTATTTTTGATATTTATCTTTAAATCTTAATGTGAAAAGTAACGAGTAAACACATCTGTCAGATCAAAGTAGTCGAGTAGAAGTGAAATGGAAATATCAAGTTACAGTACATGTACATCAAACTTGTACTTAAAGCACAATACAATAAATAAATATACTTAGTTACTTTCCACCACTAGTTACTACTTACTTTACAGATTCACACTGTTAATATAAAAGATAATCAACCAGTGAATTATTATGTAATTTTATAGACACAAAGCTATTCAGCAGTATAAAGCAGTTAAAATTAGCCCAACCTTTTAAGCAATGATGCAATGCAACATGTTAAGTGTTACGTTGCAGCCTGAGAATATACAATACTGTTCACTGTGATCCGAGAGCTCCCTCTACAGACCAGCCAGCAACACTGCACAGTCTATAAACTCCTCTTACGACTGACTGAACTTTACTTACTCACCGTTGTTGAAGTAGCTCAGGTGTGTGTGCAGAGCTTTGTCAGCGTCTAAAAAGGCTTTCTTTAAAACTTTCTCCAGGTCGTCCTCTTCCTCCACCAAAGCGTCTCTGGAGAAAAATGTTCAGCAACAGTTTTAATGTTGCGTCACAAACATTTAGTGATGAAATTATTTGACAAACACAAGTGATAAAAGTCGACCTGATAAATTTCTCCATGAAGGTGTAGCAGTAGTCGGCGGCGTGCGGGCCGCCGTGGCCGTCGAACACGGCGAAGTACAACAGGTTGTCATTGATACGGGCGAAACGGAGACGGTCCTCATTCTGCTTCCTGAGACCCAAAACAGATGCACTGCCGACCCGAGACAGACTGACCTGACAGATTAAAACAACTGATTAGCGACGTCTTTCATACGTTCAACCCCCCCCCCTCCCCCTCCCCCTCCTCTCAGTTACCTGTGGAATTGGTTTTCCGTATCTGATACTGGAGGGCAGCAGTATTGGTTCTTCTATCCTGTTGTCCCAGATTCCAAAGGAGTCCCAGGTCACCGGGCGGCCGCTGCCGTCACTGTCGAAGCGGATCGACCCACTGGCCTGCCGCACGCCCACCACGCCCAACAAAGCCCCGCCCACCTGGAAATAACAAAGCTAGGTTAATGCTAAAATCTGAAGAACTTCCTTAAACTAGTTGAAATTAAAGTGTCGTCTGGTTGGAGCTGCTACTTTGATAAATGAAAACTCATCTTTTTTTTTTAACATTTGCTGGTTTTATCTTTTTAAATGTGAACATTATATGTTTGTCTTTGTCACACGACTGTTGGTTGCACAAAACATCTGAGGTCACCCTGGGATGTGGGAAATAATACAGTATAATAATTTAGGATAAAAAGGAATTTTACAAAAAAAAAAATATAGATTTACCTGTCCAGGAGCTGTGGAGGTTTCTGATGAGGATCGTACGGCGAGGAAGGTTTGTCTGGTGACGGCGGAGCGACCACAACGCAGCAGATTCAGCAGCACTGTAGACGACATGGCTGACTGTCTTTAACAGCTGTGTGGAGTTTAAAAAGAGGAGGACACAGCTGGCCGGGCAGCGGATTTCTGTAATTAAAGAGAAAGAACAAAATGCATTTAACGAGGGGATGCAACAAACTTTATTTAAATGTTTTTCAAATATTTGGGCGAGGTTTGCAGAGAGAAAGAGGCGGAGATACAGGAGAGAGAGAGAGAGTGAAACTGTTGGCAACAATCTGAGGTTTAATCTTTCAAGCTGGTTGACATTAACGAGGATTATCTTCCTCATTCAAACCTCATACCTTCCTTTTCTCTGTATTATGCGTATGCAGTCCATAAATAGCACTCTATCTCTAGCTCCTGCTGTTTTAGAAGCGTCATGTCCTCTCTATTACAAGGAGTACAGATACACCAGGCTGCGCTCTAAAAATACCAAGTCTAACTTAGTTTGAAGATTTTAAATTCTGCTCCAAAGAGGCATGTTTTTAAACCAAAAAAAAGCCTGACACAAAACTTTAAAACAAATGTTTGTGTTTTTGAGAGATTTGGGTGTCAGAGCTGTTAAAGGATTACAAACATAAATAAGTTGTATTATCTATAACTCTGAACAGTCACCTTTCCCCCACTTCTCTGTGACGCACTCTTTACCTTTTACCACACCATCAGTGTAAAAAACAGTTTCCAATTTCCAAGTGGTTTGCCAAATTAAATAAAGGTGAGTAGGTTAAAGTTTGCAATCAATACTATAACCTCACTGACTGCCTCACCAGCCAGCTGCAGGTATACATACCTGAACCAGCCAAGAGACATACACAGGTGAGGTTTAACTTCATGCAATCAGTGCGTAGGACCTTTATATGAACTCCAGAACAATGTGGACTCAGACACGTGACCCCTTGTTGTTGACAAAACATAACAATGCACATGCGTATTTGGGTGCACACTTGAATGCATCAAGAGACTGAACACATTGACACAACCATGGTGGAAGTTCAGGATTTCAACAAACCATCCACCTTTCTTTTTTTTGGTTTTTGACTGGCCTGGGAACAGAATTTAAAATAAAAAATGCTGCTAAATCACATGTGCATTTACAGTATATGGTACCATTAGCTAGAATTAAACCACAACCACAGAGTTCTTTCAGACCAAAAAACTGCTTAACAATAATATAACAAAAGTCTGAAAACATAAAAAAAAACATAATTGCCATCATTGTCTCACATTAAGGCCACAATCCTTTAAAGAAAGGTGCTTTTTCTGTAATATTAATGGGTTTATATGGCAGTTTTGCAGATGTGAGATGTATAGATTAGCTCTTTCTGGAAGATTTTAAAATAAAATGTTGCTCAGTCAAACATATTTCTAACTGAGGTGAAACCACAACTACAAGAGATGACACCCAGAACAAAAAATGCAAAGTAAAAATGAGAAAAGTCTGACAACAAAAAATTAAAGAAAGCTACTGTATCTGCACCTGCACAGCCAGGAGAGCAAAGACGCCACTAAAACTATAGAAAAGACAGAAAATTACTCTGATAACGTCACTTTCACTTTCATTTCAATAAGAATCACTGTTAACATACTAACTTAAAATGGCGGTTGCAAAAACGTACCTTTTGTTGGTAATTTTCCCGCCTTTGCTGTTTCCGTAGCAACAGGTGTCCAGAGTTGCAGCAGCTGCCTCGAGCCGACAGTCGCCCACGCGCTGTGGATGTTGAGTCCTGGGGGCTCTGCTCGAGGGCATTTAAACTGAGCCGCAGCCGTCCAATCAGAATCCGACAAGCTCTTGACGTCAGCGAATACGGCAGAGAGCGAGGGGGCGTGCCTGTTTTTGGCGCCAAGCCAGGTCACAATGAAGGTACGTTGAGTCTCTCTGTCTTTATTTCTGCCTCTCTCTCCCTCCTGACTCCTGAATGTTTGACATTTATTTATTCAAATGTTTTAGGAGCAACTATAACAAACTCTAGTAAAAGTTATGAGGGAAAGTATCCTGCTTGAAAGTAAGTGAGTATATTTACTCAAGTACTGTCCTTAAGTATAATTTCGAGGTACTTGTACTTTACTTGAGTTTACTTTCTGCTACTTTACAGTTAAAGGAAATATTGTAATTTTCATTATACTATCTATCTGACAGATTTACTTAAAACAAAGTAATAACACACTGTAAACAAAAGAGTAAAAATGTTACTTAAGTAAAAATATAGAGAAGCATTAGAAAAATAGTATCAAAGTATCAAAAGTAATCATAATGCAAAATCATCCCTGTCATTATTATATTATTGGATCACTGTTATTAATATATTCATACAAAACTGGTACTAGATGGTGTAGTTAAGTTGTTTTTTTCTTATACAGTTTGATACTTCAGTCCTTAATAGGGCATCATAGTTTATAGACTGATTGTATTTTTGATATTTATCTTTAAATCTTAATGTGAAAAGTAACGAGTAAACACATCTGTCAGATCAAAGTAGTCGACTAGAAGTGAAATGGAAATATCAAGTTACAGTACATGTACATCAAACTTGTACTTAAAGCACAATACAATAAATAAATATACTTAGTTACTTTCCACCACTAGTTACTACTTACTTTACAGATTCACACTGTTAATATAAAAGATAATCAACCAGTGAATTATTATGTAATTTTATAGACACAAAGCTATTCAGCAGTATAAAGCAGTTAAAATTAGCCCAACCTTTTAAGCAATGATGCAATGCAACATGTTAAGTGTTACGTTGCAGCCTGAGAATATACAATACTGTTCACTGTGATCCGAGAGCTCCCTCTACAGACCAGCCAGCAACACTGCACAGTCTATAAACTCCTCTTACGACTGACTGACTTCACTCTGACACTTTGTCAGAGCAATGGTGGAAATAATAAAAAATACTAATGGCTGTATTCCCTTTAGCTGCTCTTGTTTCAGTGTTTTACCTGAGTAGTATCTGAAGTTTTCTTGACAGTACCACACATATATACATATATATCTCATAATTATGACTTACTATTTCATAATTACAGGAAAACCTTCTCACATTTACAAGATCAGAACTCATAATTATACAATAACGGTGGGGTTCAGGAGGTATCAGCTATAAATGTAAGTAACAGCTATGTAAGAAGACAGAGGCGAGTTGGTGCTACCTGATTTAATTCACCTTTACTTCCTCTTTGGTTTGAGACTGTGGGCGATATTAATGTCAGTGGCTAATGTTTCATCAGTTATTAGCATCTAATTTACTTTTTTCAGGCAGAGCACTCAAATCTTTAGCCAATATGCCTGAAAACTTTTGGTTCTCATAGAAACAACACATTACTACAGTGTGTGTGTGTGTGTGTGTGTGTGTGTGTGTGTGTGTGTGTGTGTGTGTGTGTGTGTTTTCTCAGTGTATCTGAAATTCAGGCTGAATAAAACATGGCGGAGAGACTGTTGTTAACATGAGCGTGACTTTAATGTGTCTGAATAATTCAGAGAAGCAATCCGGTGCTCCATCAACAACATGACTCCACTACAGGAGGAGGAGGAGGAGCAGTTATGAAAGAGGGGTGGAGATGGATGAAGAGGCCACAGATGGAGGGATAACGGACGGAAAGTGAGATGAAGAAGGTCAGCAAATGCGTGAGTAAGGGGGAGAAAGGTAAAGTGCAAGAGGGGTAAAACAGAGGAGAACATGGAGAGAGGGGTGAACTAAAAGTTAATATGCTGAACTTGTTTTCTAAGTAGGACATGTTTTCCCACTGGGGCCTCAAAATATGACGACATAAGAGAGCGAGAGAGGGATGAAAAAGAAGAGTTAGGTGCATACAAAGATGATGTAACATTTAATTTGAAGTTAACACCCAAACATAATTTGGTGTTTGTTTTAATGTCATCAAGCAAACTGAAATATCACATTAATGAAGCATAAAAAACAGATTGTTTGAGGGGTGTCGCCCCCTATCAGTAGAAACTTGCTACTGCAGGAAATTGATGTCTACTGACAGAAGTGTAGTGACCTGGAAAGAGAGGAAGCAAAAGGAAATGAAAGAAAGGGAGTAGAGGAAGTAAAGTGACATGCTTTCCATCTGAGCTACTCACAGAAAATAATCTCACTCTCACTCACTCGTGGCTTTCTGGGTTTCACTTGAGTGCTTTGAGCTACATTTTGTAAAAAAAAAAAAAAAGGAAGTGGATGAAATATTTACTGCTGATGAGGAGTAGAGAGCTGCTGTCCTCTCTGCTTCACTTCAACAACCACTGTTTAAGACGAAAACCTTGAACGGAAATACTGCTGCCGCCACGACTGGAGGAAGAAACTAAAAGTGTTTGGTCATTCCAGTTTGACCTGCAGGAGTTTCTGAAGGCTCGTGTAACGAGAACGTAAATGTAAATTCATGACGAGTGTAACACGTTCAATGTCAAAGATCTTTAACTTTCCTAAGAAGATGAGTGTTAAAGTGTTTCCCATCCTCAAAAAGTCTTTTTCTCAAAGATGTTGGAAAAGAGGTGTCATCCTATATTCAGGTCAACACAGTACATGCACGCCTGTCGGACATAAGGAGTGAACAAATATGAGGACGTAAGTGCAGTAAACTGTTGTAATGTGTTAGATATGTGCTTACAGTGTAGACATCTCCTTTATGAACGTGTGTTTTAAAATCGGTTTTAAGTAGAATAGCTTTCTGGACTCAGTCTGCCACAGCCGGCGCCTTCTTGCAACATCCCAGAAGCCCTGCCCTCTTCTTCTTCCTCTTCTTCATGTTGTATCCTCTGAGGCTACTGTCAGAGCAGACGGACTTCCTCAGAGTCCTGATGTGTTTCTCCTGCTCTCGGATCTTGCACTCCAGGTGGGATTGGATCGCCGTGCCCAGGGACTCCAGGTCCACCGAAGCGCCGTACACCTCCCACGTCATCCCCTGCTCGTCCCACACCACCTCCTGTGGCTTCACCGTTTCCTCCCTTTCCCCCTCATCCCCGTCCTCTTCTTCCTCTTTTTGCTCTCTTGCTTTGCTCTCTTGCTCTTCATCACCCTCTTCCTCCTCGTCCTCCCAGATGCTCTCAGCACTAACATCTCTGTCCTGGTTTTGTCGTAGCTCTGGCATGAGGCCGGGGTTCTGCTGGAAGCTGTACGTACGCAGACAGGCAGGGAGGGAACTAGCCTTGTCAGTCACAACAGAGGGAAGCACTGACTGGCTGCGCAGCTCGATGTCGATCTTGCAGATGTGCTGGACGGGCGGCTGCCCGGCAGGGAAGCAGCAAACTGACGGGACCGTCGGTGAGGTCAAACTACCTGACTGACAGCTGGGGGAGCAAATCAGGGAGGAGGTGGGAGTTTCCCTGTGGAGGCTGGGGCTGGTGGAAGCTGAGCGTTCGACCACCTCAACCTTCACCTGGACGCCCACCTCTCTCTGCTCCCCTCCCCGCAAATGGAGCATCTCACTGGTGTCGGTCATGGTCGCTGTCTCCCTCACCCTCGTGGAGGTCACTGGATGAGTGGGCGGAGGAGGAAGAGGACAGAGGGGTGAGGAAGAACTCCCAATGTCATCTCTCTGTCTCCCCCTCTCCTGCTTCGTCTTCTCATCTGTTTTACTCTCTACTGCCATTGCCCTTGACAATGGGATGCGGCTACCAACGGTGATGGCATTTTCATCTCCCGGATGACCCGGTTTGCTCGATGGGGTGTCTGATATCCTTCTGGTTTCTCCTGGCGACCACCCTGCATTGTCAGTCACACCTACCCCTCTCACTCCCCCCTGGGGCACCACCGTTCCTACAGCTTTCACTTTGGTCTCCGGCAGTTTCAACTGTTCTTCCTCGACAGTAGCCTCCGTTTTCGCTGGTGTCTTGGCGATAGAGTCAAAGGTGAGACCTCGAGTCAGACCAGTATTAGACGATGTGCTGCCGGGATTCATTTCCACAGCAACAGATGCTGCAGGCTCTGATGTGGATCCTCCCCTTGTTGTCAAGGCAACAGGGGTTCTAGTTTTGGGGCTGGAGGTGGCCAGAGGAGCCAGCGGATCTGAAATCACACCAGGACCTGGAAGCAAGAGACAAATGTTAGAAAACATACGACTAGCAAGCAAAGAACTCATTTTATTGTTTCCTTTTTGGAAGAAGGGGAACTTAAAGCGACACATTTTATTCTGTATTTTGTATTAAATACATAAATACAGTAAATTAGCTTGGTGTACTTATTATACTTACTGTATATACTTCATTAAATGTTCTTCCAATTGCTAATAGTTTTACTACTATTTCCTCTCTAACCAGGACCAGTATCCTTAACTCCATAGTGTCATTCATTGGGTTCTCAAACTGGTACTTTGGTACTATACTGCTGAGAATGTGTGGAGACTAAGGGGGCTAACAGAACAACCACTGGTTTGGCTCAATAAGTGGAGATGCTGTGTGAAAAATCTACTTCGCCTCAGACTATATTTTTTCATAGACAGAACAGGGGACGTAGATTTAGACTTTATAGGTACATTTTGTTTGTTTCTTTTTGCTTCTCAAATGCAATAACTATTCTATAACAGTAATGAGTCAGTTTTTGTTTATTTGTCTAACGGTTATTGCGTTGGGTCTGAAAGTTCATCCTTGACTGGAAATAGTAACTCGACAAACAATCTTCAGTCAGCACTACAACTGTAGTTTTCTCAGTTGTTTGATAGTTAGGTCTCTGAGAAAACACCATCCACCAATGAAAACCTTGAAATGTAGTTTAAAGCTCTAGAAAAAACTAGTAAGTGAACCTTAAGTTAAGATTATTCTGTCAAATCTTCACCTCCTTGTTGAAGTGTTATCCAAGTCATTGTTAATTAACTGGGAATCAGCTGATCTTCATTTTAAAACATGCCACCCGTGACCCAAACTGTGTGAAGATAATTACCAGGACTCCTCTGGACCTCCTTGCTTGGTCCAGATAGATAAGACCCAAAACTTCTACCAGGACCAGATCCAGGACTCTTACTTGCTGAACCAGGTCTAGGTGAGAGTGCCAAGGGGGAAGACAAATTTTCCAGAGCTGACCTTGAACTAGATCGAACAGGTACAGGCTTGGTAGACTCTGATCCAGCTTTAGGGTTTGGACCGGGCTTAGCACAGGAGCCTGCAGCCTTGAAGTTGTCGTCTTTGGACCCAGAGAGACCAGTTCCAGAAGATGATGGGGAAATAGATCTCACAAGGTCTGTCTTAGAACCAGAGGCCATCAGAGTAGGTTTTGAAGTTGACCGGGTTGGACCAGGTTTAGAACTGGAGAGGGCATTCGAACTAGAGATGAGATTCAGCTCAGGGCCGGGTTTAAAACTTGGACTGGTTTTAGAGTCTGGAGGAGTCTGAGCTTTGGGATCTGGGTGATCCTTTGACCCCATGCCAGATTTCGAACCCACAACTGTCTTAGAATCGAGACTTATTTTAGGTCCAGAACTTGTTTTGTTTTCAGTTGTAGTTTTCGGATCAAGGCTATCTCTGGAACCCATCCTGGACTTAGAGTTGGGGCTGGCTTTGGAATTGGACCCATTTTTAGAGTCTAAACTGTCCTTCGATCCCAAACTGGTTTTGGAAGCAGAATAACTCTTAGAATCCAGACTATCTCTGGACCACATTGTGGATTTAGTATCAGGACTGGCTTTGGAATCTGTGCCAATTTTAGAATCCAAACTGTCCTTGGTCATCGTTGTGGCTTTGGAATTTGAACTGGATTTGGAGCTGGTTTTGGATCCAGACCCAGCACTTGAGTCTTTACCATCAAGATACTCCTTGGACCCTGACATGTTACTGTTTTTGGTCCCAGTGGCTTTTCTCTGCGCAGATGGTTTGGGACTAACAGAGCTCAGTTGAAGGGTCTTGGCACTAAGAAGAGCTGATTCAGCCTTTGAGTCGTGGCTGGCTCGTTCGCCTGACTTGGTAGTCATGCTTGCTGGATCTGGTTTTTGGGTTTGGGTTGTCACTGTTGGGGTTCGACTGGCCAGCTTTGGACTGACAATGTTTGAATCTCCTTTTGGGCTCACAGGAAGAGTTTTTGGTGACCGTGTCTCAATGCTAATTTCGTTTCCGCCATCCTCTCTCCGATTCATTTGCATTTTTAGGCTCACTGTTATTTTGTTTGTGGTCTCTGTTGCTATTTTAGTGGTCAGACCAGGATGTGGTCTAGCGTTTGAGATGCTTGCAGACTCCACTCCTAGCGTTTGTGTTTTGACTCTTTCAGTCATTCTGGGGCTAGTCGCACTTGCTGTTTGATCCACCCGGCATGGTTTTGGGCTTGCCGCCATGTTGCTGCGTGTGTTCGTCTTGGGACTGAGTGTTGAGGTATGTTTGGGGTTTGGGGATTTCAGCCTTTGATCTCCCCTGCTGTTCACCGACGCCTCGGCTGTTTGTGAGCGACACAAAGCTGGAATTCTGCTTTTTTGCTGCGATGGATCATCTCTCTCTTCTGATGACGTCTCAGTGGTTGTCAGGATACTTGTCGACTTCCCAGTTGCTGCAATAGCTACTTCTTTTGTCCCATGTTTCCCACTTCCTTTATCCCCATTACTCTTTTTGTTCCCTCCATGCAGCTTTAAAGTCTCTGCGGCAGGGCGGGGGTTGCTTGGCGAGGTCAGATTGAGATTGAGGTTGAAGTTAGGCTCCACCCCCCAGTTGGCATTAGGAACTGTGTTGCCGAGGGCATCTTCAAAACCTGCCTCCCCTGGAATGGGGCACTCCAATTCACCGACCTCCTTCTCTCGCTTAGAAACATCTGGAGAGGTTTGCATGATGATGATGACTGTCCAGTATAAACCAGAAAACAGCTGGAATTTTGTTTGTAGAATTTGGAAATTGAAAGTCAGCACCTGATTGGACAGATGGAGAAACAAATGGTTAATAAGATAAAATCACAATTATCAGGTGTTACAATGCAAGAAGAAAGAGGTTGAAGGATGAAGCAAGTATAGGAGTAAGAAATAAAAATTGAAAAACTACCTATAAATCAAAATCAAATATATCTCTATACAGATACAAAAAAGTAAACAATGAGAGGAGAACAAAATGTACAACAAATTGAAATATAAAGCTATGTGTTGTACTGTACATAATTCTACCTGTCAGAATGAATGACACCCAAAATAGTGTAGTTCCTCTTATTTCTGAGAAAGATAACAAAATTTTTGAATGATTTGGTATCAATTTATCATGCTACCAGTAAAAGAAATACTCCTCTGTAATGCCATCCTGTATTGTTATGACTGATATAATGAAATTAAATTTTAATAGGTTTTCCCTGGCTGCTAAATTTCAATTCAGTTATTTGGCATTTCTGTCCTTTCCAACAGCTATTTTCTGTCAAACCGATGAATCCTCTCGGGATCCAGTTTCACTCTTGTTTGCGTTCCCCTGCTGCGCCCGACACGTCCACATTCATCACTAAATTTGTAAACCATCAGTAATGTAAAGTAGGTGTTTCCTTGTCTTAATCAAGGGCGAGAGGATAATATACCCTGTACATATTGTAAAGCAATTGAAAACAAAATCATTACATGAACTACATTAATAAATCTGACATGACCTAATGCACAAATCAATTTATTAAATGTATAAAACTTTGTGTATCATTTTATAAGAATGTCACACTTTTATAAAATCATAATTGTTACAAAGTTGACATTTAACTGCAGTTTCTTCCTGAGATTAATAAAGTACGTGTTTCATTACAGATGAAATAACATTAAGCATGACACACTGCAAGTCCCTGCATTGATATAATAGGATTGATGGGAAAAAAGAGCAGCTTCATTTATGGTAAATACCACAATAAGCATGAAGTCATTGTAATCTCACTACTGGGTATCACAGACAACATCACATGAACATAACATCACTATGTAAATCATTACATTTCATTGATTCCCCCTCTCCCTCGGTCCCTACGTACCTATTCAGAGACCACAGACGCCAGCACTGGTCGACAGAGGCGTGGAAATCCCATCTTGCTGCCTGACGACTGTGTGCCGAGGGGCAGAGGAAAGATTCAGCTGCTCCCTCGTTTGTTCCTCCTTGTTGCTCTACCAGAGGATGCATTTATGAATAAATAAAAGGAGGAGGGAGAGGGAGGAGAGAGGGGGCCTGAGATCAGCGATCATCATGCTTGTTCTCCTGCTCTTCTTCCTCTTATTCTGTTTTTGTCCTCCTTTCTCTTCTCTAGCTGTTCTTCTCCATTAATTTTCTTCTTTGTCTTCCTCTTCCTCCCTTTGCCTCATATTTTTGTTCTGACTACCTCTTTTTTAAATGTTTAGATAGTAGTTCAGTCAACGTACCGCTAGTAGTTCAGATAGCAGAAACAACTTCCTCAATTTTTATTTTGACTAAATATAAATCTTGAAACAACTAGCTCTTCCTCTTCGTGGAAGAACTGTCGTGTAACACGTCAGTCTAAAGTGTTTGCTGAGATAAGTGGACGTCAAGTTTTGCCTTAACTTGAAGTCCATCTCAAACTTGTAAAACTAGGCTGAGAAAAAGCAGTGGATGAGCCTGGTAAGTTCATATGTAAATACTTCTTTATAAAGAGCATTCCCTATCTTAAGTAAAAGTAGAGAAATGTTAACATACTTAAATTATGTATTTTATACTATATTGAATATTAAACAGTGAAGTGACAAGAAATTGGTTGTCAGTTGTAAGTTAATATAACTTAATCCTCAAAAAAAGTTGGAGTCACTCATTTCCACAAATTTGACTTTACTCAAAAACGAGTTTTTGATGTAGTAACTCAGTTGTTTTAAATGTACTTCCATGTTTGTAGCATTTAAAGCAGGTTTATGTAATTCCAGTTTGTTGCATTAATTCATTTCCTCTGAGTTGACTTTTCTATTTCAGGTTATAAAAACATAATGTTGTGTTCAAATAAACGAATCTGAATCTGTCCAAAATAACTTTTATGTTCCTTTAAAATGACATTGCTTAAATTTTGAAAGAGCTACAGTCTTGTCTATAATCACTAAAATTTATTACTCAGGCCCATAGAATGTAAATAAAGATGGACGTAGCCTCCAAGACGTCACCCATAGGTTTCTGAAGAGCAGTTTTGAAGCTCAGTTCCGTCGTCGCCATTTTGCCAGTACCTGACTCCGCCCCTAACTCCCGGCTAATCCAAAATAGATAAAAGGAGGGGTCCGCGCCCTCAACAATGCAGAATTAAAAATTAATTAAAACAATTTAAACAAGTGAGTTATATGAAAATAAAGAAAGAAGGAAATTAGCAGTAGAGCCCAAAACTGTTTTGTTTTTTTGTTCCAGGCTGTAAACATGTTTATTTCTGCTGTAAAGTTGGACATTTTAACCTGCGAGTCTATGGGGATTGACTTGCTTTTGAAGCCTCTAGTGGTCATTCGAAGAAATGCAGTTTTCCGTGTTGGCTATATTTTTCAGCCTCGCAGGATGCTTAAAATTTAATCTTCATGGTAATATTAAAATACTTCTAGCTGCACAAATGTGAATATTTTATAGATTTTTCCTTGTTTTTCATTGTAGTAAATTAAATATCTTTGAGTGTTGGCGGCGAGGTGTCACGCGCTCACTTTGCACACGTCACGCATATAGGGACAGCGGTTGCGTCCAGGTTTGAAATGACGGAGCGAAGAATGGATGAACTTCACAGCAACACAACCTTTTTTTGCCTCAGAGATAATTTGTCCACCGAACCGGAACACAGCGGCAAGGACACGGATTCGTCTTCCACGCGAGGTAACGTTGTTTCTGTTTTTTCATAATTTTGCACACTTTTCAAACCAGGCTCCTCTAGTAGCTCAACCACACTGTGCTAGCACTGAGACATGCTCCTTTGGTTGTCCGGATATTAGCTTGTATTGCAAGCACGTCAAAGTCTTGTTTTATTGCTTCAGAAAAATGTTCATCGTCGGTGCTTTGACAACCATGGCAAACCTCATCCGTCAGGTAAAGTTGGCGTTGGCTAGAGTTTGAATCTTTTATTTTAACCGTTAGCGCGCTAGCGTTAGCTTGACTGGTCATGCCTTCTAATTCAGAGAGAAAGGGAAAAATTAACTGACTTTCTAACTTCGGCTAGCTAGTGTAACTAGTGTTGTATAATCAGGCAGCGGGTTGACTTGCTTTGTTCAATTGAAACAGTGAATGTTGATGAAAGTGTGTTAGCTCTCACCCTCTTATCAATACAGTTAAGTTAAGCTAATGCAAGCTACTTTCAAAGTATTTGTATCCATTACTTTCATCTAATCACTGATCATTTATAATCACTTAATCATAAAAATAATTCCAGCAAATGAATAACAACTGCAGGACTGCTCAGTGGCAAACATGTGAGTACATATTGAGGCCAAACATAAACAATAATCAATATGTCTTATAATACTTAGCTACTCATTTGCTCTGTCTGTTTTCTCCCTTCTCTGTCTCATGTACTTATTATGTAGATTATTATTGCTTGCACTTGAGTCAAATGCGGATTGAAAAATAATTTGGGTGATCTTTTACTCTTGGTTTACACTTTGTGCCTTTTTATGATATTGCACCTACTTGTATGTAAAAAAATTTGCAAGCAATGTTGAAATCCGTGGTAGCCTGTTTTATTAGCTTGGTGATTTGGACAATTAGTTTTTCATACTTAAGTTATATTCACTTCCAGGACAAGTTGGAGATAGCCCAGGAGGGAGCAGTGGCTCCGGTGCCAGTGGTCAGTGAAGAGGAATTCCCTTTGAAACCATGTGTCAATCATCCTTAAGGAACAAGTTGTAATGTCTCTCAGATCTTGGACAGATCCACTGGTGATTTTGTTTGGACTGATCTATGCTTGAAGCTACGTGATTTCTTTGAGTTTCTCCAGATTGTCCTCTTAAAACTTGATGATGGGAGAAACCAACTCAAATCTAAGTTAGAGGCCCTGAAAAATAAGCTGGAGTAAATATGGGAACAGGTTTTGTTGTTGAACGTCAGATTCTGAAAGTGTTACTATATGAAAATTGTCTTTTGGCTTGCATGCTAAAAAGTTGTTGGTCAGCATACCTTATTTTACTGTTGCGCATAATGTGCCTTTTCAGTGCAGATTTCTGTGTTTAGCCAGATACTGTTTGATTAATCAATAGGAAGCTGTTAGTTGCCGTTTGAATTTGTAGTTTGTACTATGCTATTCTTCTTTTATTCAGGATATTTTTTTGAAAAGTTTCCTAAAGTGTTTTAGATAAACATTTATGGAGAATTATTAAGTGTTGTGAACATGAAAATGTTTGAACATTGAAAATGTCAACTAAATGAACTGAAGCTGTTTCAGTCCTGGTTGTTTGTATTGTGTTACTGCAACTTAAAAGGTTTAAGGCAATCTGTTCACTTAAATGAACTTAGTGTGTATTTATATATATATATATATATATATATGTGTGTGTGTGTGTACTTCATTTGTTTGAGTTAATAAACTTAAATGATATAAGGCAATCGGTTTCCTCAAACAGTTTGAGTTCAGCTAACTCACCAGGTTTTACAGTCAAGTAACTCTGTGTTATTTCTTTTTTTTTAGCTTCCGCATGTGCAGTATTAAGAAAAAATATTCTCTGCCCACAAAGGACTGAAGACGTACTGTTGCTAAAAGTCATCATGGAAACTACAGGAAGTTGGTCTCTGCTACTTTTCTCACTTCTGTCTTGCATGCTTCATCTTAATCCCTTACTGGCTTTCTCACTGAAAAGCTGCACTATTGCCTATCCTGAAAATGCAAATAACATGTTGGTTACATGCAATGATCATTACCTCACTGCTATTCCAGATGACATTCCCAAAAATGCCACAAGTTTAAATCTCGCCTCAAATCAAATTGCAAAGATCACGATGACAGATTTAAGAGGTTTATCAAAGGTCCGAGTTGTAGAAGTTCAATATAATTTGATTTCACACATTGACGACGGAGCTTTCACAGACTTGACTGAGTTAAAGGTTCTCATCATGGATGAAAATAAACTCACGCAACTGACAGATGACATGTTTCAGGGACTGTCCAAATTAGTAACACTATCTCTGTATAGCAACCATATCTCTTACATCTCCCCTGTGGCCTTCCAGTCCCTGGTCAACATTGAGACAGTAATACTGGGCGCTAACCAACTACATCAAATCACAGATATCGCTCCACTTTTAAAAATACCAACTTTACATGATTTGATGATGGGGTATAACAAGTTCACCTCTTTTCAATCAGAAGACCTGCCTTTTAACGTCTCAAACCTCAGGTTACTGCATCTAAGTTTGAACCCGCTGAGAAGGTTCAGCATCACAAAAGACGTCTTCCCTTATTTGCAGTCTCTCGACTTGTGCAAGTGTAGCAGCGACATCGAGTGGGATGTGTCGAACAAGACCTTTCTGAGGAGCCTGACCAGTTTGTCCTTTAGCGGAAATTATATTAGCTTTGAGTCGTACAAAGCAATTCTGCAGACCGCTGACTCGTTGCAAAAACTTCACCTGTTTTTCATGAAGGAGTGGGTAGACAAAGGCCTCATAGACATCGCCTGCCAAATTCCTTCTCTGAGAACTCTTCACGTAACGAACAGCAGAATTGGCACTTTAGATGACCATCTGCTGTCGTCTTGTTCTCAGCTCACTGAACTAACTTTATCTTCTAATGAGCTGTCTAAGATGTCTGAGCACTCACTCGGATCGGTAACACAGCTCAGAGTTTTGGAGTTGGACCGTAACCAACTGTCTAAACCGCCACTGGTACTTCAAGGGCTTTCCAAACTGGAAACCCTGAACCTGGAGTCCAACTTCATAAGTGAACTTGATTGTCTCGACTTCAAGAATTTGACAAGGTTAACCATTCTTGATCTCAACAACAATCGCATTTCAACACTTAAAGGATGTGTTTTTCAAAATCTGAATGACTTACAAATCCTAAATATTGGAAAAAATGCCCTTTTTGCCTTTTTCAATACCTTCAAAGTTAATTTGTGGAAACTAGAATCTTTGAATTTGCGCAATAATGGTCATTTAAAGCTCATGCAAGGAGACTTTAGGAATCTGTCTTCCCTCAGTTTTTTGGATTTAGAATCAGACGTATACCATAATGTGTATGACGGGGCTTTCGAGGGACTTGATAATCTCCAAACTCTTACTCTGTCACTTTGTCGTTGTGAGAAAGAGTTTTTCAGAGGACTACCACGCTTAGAAAACCTAACGCTACATCTTACTTATAACTGGAACCAGAGGACTTTTCAAGAAAATGATGAGCCACCTTTTTCATATTTACCAAAATTGAAGAAGCTTGTACTCAAAGTTTATGACTCAAATCATCCTAACATTTCACCAGATCTGCTCAGGGGTCTGAAATCTTTAGAGTACTTAATGACGGACAGGTTCTTCATGAAGGCAATAAACCCAGACACATTTAAATACACTCCCCAACTGAGGAGTCTTCAGATAATCAACTGTGATCTGTCATATTTAGACCCCAAACTGTTCTGGCCAATCCCAAACCTGCAGGCACTCGATCTCTCCAACAATAAACTCAGGTCTTTAGATTTCCTGACTCCAGCCAACCTTCAGGTGCTCAGTTGGTTGAAAATTACTGAGAATGAGCTTTCGATCATCACTGACTTTGTCTTCCAGTCCCTCCCTGCCTTGACATATCTGGACCTGACTGGTAACCCTTTAACATGCGACTGCTCCAATTCTGGCTTTAACCAGTGGGTGCTGAGCAACAACTGGACTCAGGTTGTTAATGGCCACCAGTATACCTGTGCCTTTCCTATTAGAGAACAGGGACAGAAGTTCCTGGACTTTGACGTCCACGCCTGTTGGGTGGACGCTAACTTCCTCTGCTTCATTTCCAGCACTTTTCTGGTCGTGCTTACTCTCCTTGTGTCTTTCATCTACTACTTCCTGAGGTGGCACCTAACTTACGCCTACTACCTCTTCCTGGCCTTCCTGTATGATAAGAGGAGGAGGAAGGAGGGAACTCCTCACCAGTATGATGCATTTGTTTCCTATAATGTTCATGATGAGGCCTGGGTCTACAGAGAGCTGCTTCCAGTGCTGGAGGGACAACAGGGCTGGAGGCTCTGTCTGCACCACAGAGACTTTGAACCAGGTACAAACACTTTATTTGACTTGAAACTGATGTTGTTTTACAGCAGCAACAAGATCTCTGACCACACAGACCCATGTTCACTTCTCTCTTCCTATTTCACAGAATTTACAGTGAGGTTGTTGAGGTCACATCTCCTTTTTGGCTAGTATGAACGTTATAGAGAGACAGTGTGTTTGCTTGTTGAGCGCTTTTTTTTGCAAGCTTGTGGTTTTACCAAGCTTTCAGCCCAAAAACAGCAAACCTTTAAATGCCATTGGCTGCAATTGGTGGAGGTTGTTGCCATTTTACAGCAATTGTGTAACCGCAGAGCAATTTATGCATATGACCCTGCATTTTTTTTTTGCTGGAGGCCCCTGTACTCTCCGTACATCATGTGATGTGAGAGAAGCTGTGTCCAAATCCAGGGGATAGATCCTTTCACGGACAGTAGGTAGGAAGCAAGGTGCATCCTTTAGAGGACCTGAACCTGCAAATGAGATGGTTGTGTCTCAGAAACGCCAAAACTAAAGGTGCATTTAGGTTGTCCTCATTATTTCCTAGTCAAAGAATTTGCTCTATTATCATTCAACCTTGAGCCATGTAGAAAAAGTTACACAAACCTTTTCATTCACAGAGAGAATTGCTTCACTGAAAGGTGCTGTTGTTTCCACAGGTAAGCCCATCGTAGACAACATCACAGACGCCATCTATGGCAGCAGGAAGACCATCTGTGTGATCAGCCGGCACTACCTGCAGAGCGAGTGGTGCTCCAGGGAGATCCAGATGGCCAGGTGGGGGGCGCTGACTTCCTGTCCTTTCATTTCATGCTGTTGTCTCACCAGTTCCCAATCTGATTCAAGCATCTTCCCCGTGTGATCTGTCTGCAGCTTCCGTCTGTTTGACGAGCAGGAGGACGTGTTGATCCTGCTGTTCCTGGAGGACATCCCGGCCCAGCAGCTATCTCCGTACTTCCGCATGAGGAGTCTGGTGAAGAGATGCACCTACCTGAGCTGGCTAAAGGCCGGACAACATACTGGAGCGTTCTGGATGAACATATGGCGAGCTCTAGAAACATCTGAGGAAACACACCTCACTGAACAACCAAGCTTCATTTCAGTCACAGTTCCACCGCAGGAACTTTCCCCAGGAACCTTTTGAGGAACTATGCGCTATTCGACTGCAGGAACCAGGGTATAAATTTAGTTCCGGGGTAATTGATCGACCCCCAAAAAGGTAGCTGGTCGGGGGGTAGTACTTTTCCAAAGGTTCGGGACCTTTTGGGGGGTGTGGTCTGCAGTGCCGAACATTTCTGACTGGTCGAGTACAGCGAGCAAACACTTTTTCCACACAGGGAAACGGGTCCGGGAGAAGGTAACAACCGGAGTGGCTAGAGTTGCAACCTGTCACAAATAATATATATAAATGCTGCATCCTGTATTGAATATATACGGGACGCAATTTCGTTCATGTTATGTCCTCAAAGAGCTGTGAATAATGTTATGTCTTCCCGGGGCTTAAGGCCGCAGTGGAAACGCAGACAACAATGGGCCACAGGAACCTTTTTAGTTTCTGAGGCGCGGCTTGAGATTGGTTTAATTTCAGGTCTTTGAACTTACCTTCAAAACCAGAAATGAGGGAAAAAAATGTCTTTTTTAATCTGTTTCTGTGTGTTTAAATCCTCTTTATCTACACCAACATTACATTGCTGTTGTATGGCTTCATTTTTGATCCACTGTAATTGCAAATAAAATATGTTTGCTTTCATGAACATAGGTGCTGAACTGTAACAGATTGTGGTTTTTCTGATTGACATTTAGTCTCATCTCGTTCACAACAGCACACCGGTGGTTACCTGGATACTATAGCTGTCTGTCACTGCCACCTGAGAGCTGCCTGCATGTGTATGTGTGTGACAAAGAGAGAGATAGTACTTTGACACAGTGACAATCTTTCAACGAATACACAAAAATTTAAATTAAGAAACAATCATGTAGTTTTGAGCGTGCAACCCCGAGGGCGAGTGAGCTTTTTGTCAGCTGTGTGTTTGGCCACTACTTTTAGATACACCTGTGTTTGATAAGTTGGAATGAATATTTATCTCCCTGCTTTTATCCAATGGAATCAAAGACTTTTTGTTTGGGTCATACCCTTATGAAAAAGCCAGAGAATGAGCCTTAGATCACAAGACTTCATTAGACTTCTCCAAAGTTCTGCCACCATCTACCTGAGGCTGTCGGCAGGTAAGTGACGTAACTGAAGCCTCTATAGATCAGACACATTTGATTCTCAACCCTTTCTGTCTGTTTCTATGTCCCACCCACTTTAACTGTCGTAGCCAATTGGATGCTGCAGCAGTGATGCTACCTGACAACAACAGATGACTGGATTGTCTTATTGTGTGTGTGTGTGTGTTTGTTCTTACACCAGCAGTCAGCCACCTTCCTTTGTTATTTGGTCGATGGACGTGGGACACGGTGGACAGGACGAGGAGCATCTCTTTCTGCTGTGCAGTGATTATTGAGGAAAAACCTGCTTAATTACCTCATACAGACACACACACACACATTTATATACAAAACTCATTCACACACACTGAAACACACCAGACTGAAGATAACCAGCCGTCGTTGGGACGTCTTCCTGCTGAGACGCAGCATGTGGGAGGAGAACTTTGATACAGAGCAGTAAGTCACCTCTCTGAAACCAACGAACAACTTTTTTTTAGGCAGATTAGCAACAACAGAATCTCAGTTAGAAATTTTTTATTGGACTTTATTCAAAATTGTGAGGCTTGAACTGAATAACTGCAGGCAGGATTTCTCTTTGACTCAATTTATACTTGGGAAAAGGTTGAAAGAAAAGTTGCTGGATTCAATACGGTGCTGAATTTGAAATGTTACATTCACTTTTAGATAAGTCACTGTTGGCACCATGTCTGCCCACATGAGTTCATTAGGTGTTTCTGTAAAGCTGCTCACATTTACTTTGATTCTCCCTTCTTTTTGACGCTTGTTGTCAGCGATGTTTATTTGACATTTTGGGGATTTAACTTGGAACTTTTCAGTTCTCAAAAGGAAACCAGTAAAAAGTTCCAGTGACTTCTACCAAACATGAGAATTGCAGTTAGCTTAGTGATTTGATTCACAAATTATTTGCACAAATTGCTGCTCCTAAAGCCAATTTATGCTACGACTAAGACCTGAACTCATAGCCACTTAATGTGAAAAACCAATCAATCCTTTAATAAACTAGCGAAGCACATTCAACATCAATACAGACCTACCACAGCCGGGCCGCCAGTCGCTAGCTGAAACAGTTGACAAGCTAGCTAAGCAACATTAGATTTCAGTACGAACCACAAAAAGATGCTAGTTAGCGAGCCAACTGACGACCGAACACGACTGTCAGAATTAGATATTAGACATACTCAGAGATATCAGTATCTTACGTTATTAACTGATTATGTGCTGGGGTATGTTCTTGCTAAGAGTAAACAGTCTGTGTGTTTCTGTGTCTACATGTCGACCAGTGAGGTTGGCCGTAAGCTTGACTACTCGCCGGTGTCGTGGCGGGAGTATTTTGACCAGATGGAGGATGTGAGCGTGGGGCTGGCCGACAGCGGGGACGTCTTCAGGATCTATAAAGCGGGGAGTGATGGACCTCTACTGGTTCTGCTGCATGGAGGAGGACACTCGGCCCTATCCTGGGCCGTCTTCACTGTGAGTATCTGTGGTGGCAGTTGGTTGTTTGATTGATGGTGGCTTCACCCTCCTCAGCAGCGTGTCCTGGTGTTTTTTCTGTGTTGCAGACAGCCATCGCCAGCAGAGTGACCTGCAGGGTACTTGCCATGGATCTCAGGGGTCACGGTGAGGCTCGATACAGATGCAGCGACTGTGTTTCACCTGGATTAGTCTCTGCGGAAAATAGCAATTACGGGACAAATCTTCCAAACAGTTGAAATACTTCAGGGTATTAGAATAACTTCAAGCTCTTGCCAACATCGAAACATGTTTTATAATCTTTCCTGTGCTCATGTTACTGGACTTTACACCACACATTTAACATTAAATGAATTTATCAGTCTGGTTTTAGCGCTTTTGTATTTTCAGCTGCTACAAAGCCTGTGATGTTTTCTCAATCATCTAAAGAAATTTTAGTTGCATTACTGTAAGAGTTTGTTCTCTGTGAAGGTGCTACGCTGGTTCGCCAATCAGATGACTTCTCAACTCAAACTATGTCCAGGTAACAGCACTCACAAACACAAACTACTGAGCTTCTGTTAAATCCCTTAATCTATTGTCTATCTACTGCTTGCACACTCCTAGTGATGCTTCAAATACAGCTATACTCTCTTATTATCCGTTATCGCTGCTCAGCGACGTAGCCAATGTGATTCGAGCCTGCTACGGCGAGACCCCTCCCCCCATCGTCCTGATTGGCCACGGCGTTGGTGGGGCAATCGCGGTGCATACAGCCAGCAACATGTTGGTACCGACCACCGTGGGTCTGGTTGCCATAGACGTCGTAGAAGGTGAGTGCGAGTGGATTAGAGTAGAGAGCAGTAGATGCACGTCTTATTTTTGTTGTCTTTGTGACTGGGACGTTTTGATGTTTATAAATGGACTCAGTCTTCCGGTCCTCCTGCAGGCAGCGCGATGGATGCACTCCACAGCATACAGAACTTCCTGAAGGGAAGACCCAAGTCCTTCAAGTCCATGGACCATGCTATCGAGTGGAGGTGAGAACTTAAGGCCACATTTGCACTTTGTGTCATTTCAAGTGCCTCTAACTAACGAGTCAGTTTTCCTCCTTTGTTCTCCTCTCAGTGTCAAGAGCGGACAAATAAGGAACCTGGAATCTGCCAGAGTCTCGATGGTTGGTCAGATCAAAAGGTAGGCTGGCTCAGATTGGTGAGGTGTCCCGAGATACATTAAACCCATCCTAACTTGTCCGTTAGATGCGAGGCGGAGGAGTCTGACGCTCTGGAGCAGGCCAGCCCAGCGACCGACGTGGTCGTCGAGCGCAACGAAGAGTTCTACGATCAGAGCTACGTCAACGACAAAGAAAACGCTGTGTCAGAGGTGGGCCTCGGCTCAGAAGGCCAGGTATGAAAACGTCTGCACAGAAACACTGATGGTCAAGTAATATTCATTACCACCACATGAGATAATATGTGTTGTGATACTTGTAAGGTCATTTTATTGACTTACATTATTTATGTTACACTAAAAATTCCCATTAACCCGAACCAGACAGCAAACACAGATTAGAAAGGACATGACTGACTCGTATAAACACCTTCATTTTCTAAACACGTGCAGATTGGCACAACCCACCATTGACTTTCATTCATTACCTCAGCTCTGATCTTCTAAATACACATAAGAATAAGAACTTCCATTGA
The DNA here is from genome assembly GCF_002260705.1 of Seriola dumerili. Taxonomy (NCBI): domain Eukaryota; kingdom Metazoa; phylum Chordata; class Actinopteri; order Carangiformes; family Carangidae; genus Seriola; species Seriola dumerili. Next base: position 1,301,336 of record NW_019174643.1, read on the forward strand.
CTTTCCCAAAACCACAGCACAGACACACACATTAATAATACTTATTTCAACTTCTGAATCCATTGTCTTGCATTTATTTGACAGTACAACCTGATTTGTAGACCTAACATTGTATCCTACTCACATTTCTGTATCTCAAATGCATGCACACACCTAATTGTCTACTGCTTTTTCATGGATTTTTATGAAGTTTATTAACCGACCGCCCTGTTTATCTTTGTGTTTGCATGCCAGAGTGTATACAAGTGGCGTATAGACCTGTCAAAGTCAGAAAAGTACTGGGACGGCTGGTTTAGAGGAACGTCCAACCTCTTCCTGGCCTGCAACCTGCCCAAACTCCTGTTGTTGGCTGGTAGGTTTTTCAAGACTTCAGTGCTGTCTTTTCAGTTTAAAAGTTATTACATGGCGGAGTAAAGTATTTAAATATCTCTCAGTTTACCTGAAGATGCTTTCCTTTCCAGGAATCGACCGGCTGGACAGAGATCTGACTATCGGCCAGATGCAAGGTGAGGTGCTGACTCAACGCATGCAGTCGCAATCCTTCATTTTTTAGTTTTAGTAATAAGTTGTAAGATAGATAGATAGACACTTTATTTATCCCCCAGGCGAACTTCATTAATGTTGCATGAAAGAAATAAATGGTTGATGTTTGTTTTTGTTTGGGATATTTTACCTAATCTTTGCAGTGCTTCAGAAAGCCACACCATGGAGGAGAATTTGTGACGTTCTTGGACGTTAGTTCCTGGGGCTGTTGGTTGTAAAGAGGTTTAACTGGCGGGGGAACCTGAGAAATTCTTTTAGGATATCAGTCACAAACATTAACTTGTGGAAACAAGTTGGGTTTAGAAGGAAGTAATAAATCACCTGGAGATGATAGAAGTATTTATATCAAAATGTAAAAGAATGATTAACACTAACAGGAGTCAGTGGTAATACCCACATGCTAACAGGCTAATAAGCACCAACATCTACTGTCTGACTCGTTTGTGAACCAATCAGGGAAGCCCTGAAGCTCCTCTGTACAGGAAGTGTTGAGAGCAGCGAGTTCGTACAAGAGCTGGTATGGAGTCAGGTCATAGTTCGGGTTTTTACAGGTTCGTAGTACTGAAAAGTCACAGCAGCAAAATCTAAACCTCGTTACACAGCACTTGGTTTAGCTTTCAGTGATGTTGTAATGCTTCCTTTGAGATGACATTTAGTTCTTAGAAGCCACGGGCGGGAGACGGTGTGAGACGTGTCATACGCTGAGTGCAAGAAATATATTAAGAACAAATCGAACCCGAACAAGAGATGGAAAAATATCTCCTCCAGTATGTTAGTCCTCAACAATGACAATGGAGAAAGAAGCAGGGTTTATGGGAAATGTAGTCTTGGAGAAACAGAATGCGACGTGTAGTGTACGTAGAGAAACACTGTGAAATTGGAAATAGCTGACATTCTTTTCACACTGGGTTTCTACACTCACTGTGAGGGAAAAGGTGAAGGACATCTTCACTGCTGCACAGTCGTCCCCCGGAGACACATACGTTCACACTCAGATAAACACAGATACACACACCTTGAGGCGGCAGTCCCTCTCCAGAGACAGCTGGTTCTGTCAGTCAACAACCACGCTGGAAGTGACAGGCCAGGAGAGAGAGAGAGAGTGTGTGTGAGAGAGAGAGACAGATGCTCAGAGTGTGCACCCGTCTTGGTGTTTTCTCTCCAGGTAAATTCATGATGCAGGTGCTGCCCCCCTGTGGTCACGCAGTGCAAGAAGACAAACCAGACAAAGTAAGACAACACGTCACATCTGTCCCAGAACAGTTACTGTGAATCTGAACTCTACATAACCACTGTATAGTAAGAAACTTCGGTGATGATTGATATTATGACCATTTCTAATTTTTTACCCAGTCTCTGCATCAGTAGAGTTTCATGCGCTCACATAAAGTCCTTGCTGTGTGTGTTTAGGTGGCTGAGGCTGTGGCCGCCTTCCTGCTGAGACACAAGTTTGCTGAAGCCAGAAGAGAAACCAAAAGGTTCAGCCGACAAAAACACAGTGAACTCACATCAAACACATCCCAGTGATTCATGCAGTCTGCCTCTCTGTAAACCAGGAGCCAGAATATCTTCTTTTGTTTTACCTTGTCATGTTATATTTTAATAAGCTACAGAGGCGAATTAACAGCCTCCAACTTTTCAACAAAACTTAAACTTGTATGTGAAACTCAGAAAAATGTTCTCCTGTCTCTGCAGCTCCAACCCCTTCACGCGATGAGGTCTGCACGTAAGACGTGTTTTAAGTTCTGTATGGCCCCACTTTAACTAACATTCAAAAAGTTTAGTTTCTCAAATGTGAATATTTTCTGATGTTTTATTATATTTATACAGTGCACTGAATATCTTTGGGTTTTGAACGGCTGAAAGAACAAGACGTCGTCTTGGAAATTGTGATGTGAAGGACAATCTGCTTTTATTTTACAGAGGAAAACAACTAAACCAAGGACATACATGAAAATTAAGATGCAGCTCTACTCTGCAGCTTATTATGTTTGAGGAAAACTGATGTAAAGGGGGAAAAAAAGCTGCCAAAAATACTGTTTCTAGTAATTTGTGGACAATATGATAACTTTCAGACAAACCTGTTTAAATAGAAATAATTAGTTTGCTTCTACCAGCCATTTAAAAACAAACAAACAGGTCTCCATGCTTGTTGGAATATACTGCAGGTTTTCACTTATTGAACACTTTCTTTATTTCTCTTTCTCTGTCAGATCAGCAGTAAGGAGCTAAAGATTCAGAGATGACCACTTCCGCATTTTCCCTGAACACCAGCACAAACCTCTGTTTCTTTCTTCCATCTTCAACATTAATCAGTAGCTGAAAAAGTGACTGTAAATCTAAAAGTGGCTATGAGCAATATGTGACTGAGTCCTGCTGTGTAGTTTGTTCTGCACCAAAATATTAAGATGAAGATTGAATATACCACATTACATCAAAGCAAACTCTTCTTTCCATTTGGTTTTGATGCTATATAAAACTATTATCTGATTTTTCTGCAGTGACTGCAATTCGGCTATTTAGAGCTAGCTAGCGAAAAAACCTTAGCTACAACTGATTTACACATTTTCTTTCCTGTTTCCCATTTTTAGAAAATCAATTTTGATTCTCTTGCATCTCAGTAACTGAGATTTTTTTTATGACATGAAAAATGTAATCACAATGGATCAAAAAGTAACACCAGATAAACCAGTCCTGCTAAGCGTTAACTAGCCTAGCTTAGCGGAGTAGCCGTAACTGCCCTCTCTGTAGCTTCAGACTTAGTGAAACCATTAAATCACATTTTAAATGTATTTAATTATCAATAAATGTATTAAAAGCAGCTGCCAATTTGTTCACCACTAACAACAGCCAGATGTTATTTTTTTTCTATTAGATGATGTTACAAATTAATTTTCATCTCCAGTGTCTGAGACATTACTGGATGTATGTGTTCATATACTGTGTGTAGCATTAGCATCAGAAAGAAAGTGTTTGTTGTTCAGTATAAATTCCACTGTCATTTATTGTTGTCTTCACTTTATCTTTGATATTTTCTTCGAAAACATTAGCACTTAGCATTATGTGCCACATTAAATTAACCCATTAAATATTAAATATTAATGGTTTATTTTCACCAGCAAAAACACAAATCGGTAAATTAAAATGTGCTGATTTAAAAACCAAGAATTATATCTCCCCATTCATTTTCAAAGATGACACACAAACACCAGGCTGGAATAAAAACAAAAACTTGCAATAAAATTTTATTTAAATTCTGTCCTGAATCAGAACACGTGCAACAACTGAAACACAGAAACAACATGGCATCACACCGCCTTGTATTTACACGTATGTATGTGGGTGTGTGTATTTTGTGTTGGCGTGCACAGGACAATCGCACAGACAGACGTTCTGAAAACAATTAATATTGTAGAAACACACACGACACCACATCACACCCTGTTGTCATGGCAGCCGAGGGGTTACCGTGGCTACAAACTCATCTGATCATCCTACAACTCTCGCCGTCTCTCTGGAAGGGTCTGAAAGTTTTGTCTTTCGTTCTGCTTTCCCTTTAATTTCTTTGATTCCTTCTTCTATAGCCGTGACTAAATGCTAACGCGATGACTAAAAATCCTTAAATTTAAATGTTCAACACTGACGCTGCTTTCAGAGTCAGATATTTAATCCCAATGGGATCACACGCCTCAGGAAAGCGATCAGAAACTACGACACAAAATTACAATATATGGCAAAAAAGCAGTCGGTTTACAAATATGTGATTTGTAGTTCAGTGGAAAAGCAGGGCTGATCCTTTTTTTAATACACAAAGGTCTCAGCACCTTCTCACAAAACATTTCCAACATAGAAATCTTGAGAGAAATAAAGCAGAAAGAGAAACAAAATAAAAAATGACAGTGAAGAGCGATAGAAATGACAGGGAGGGGGAGACAAGAAGACTTTATCAAGAACCTTCCAGAGAAACAGTATTAAAGTGCATCAACAAAAGGGGCTGAGCAACCAATCAAAAAACAGCCAATAGGGAGGGGAGGAGCACAAAGAACCAATCAGACGTCATTACTGGCAGTGACATGAGGGTCCCAACATTTGACAAGCTGATGTACAAAATCCATTTAAGGCGATTGCAAAAAGAGAATTATGACTTCATACGTGATAAATCTGAACATCTCGTACTTATGAGCTATTATGTCAGTTATATGAAGGAGAATCCGTAATCTATCTCAAACCTTTTAACAGCTGTATCTTGTAATAATGATGTATTAAGCCTTACATATCATGTGATCTTAATTACAAATATTGTAGGCCACAGTTACAATATTATAATGAAGCTAGGTAATTATGTAGTGCCTATCAAATTCACAAGATATGAAAGCCATACTTTAATAATTATGGAAGGTTTTCTTCGTGAATGCAAAGTTATCTGTCAAGTCTAAACTTGGTTGTCGCACTGATCCGATAAATTAGTGTCATGAACAATTTTCCAGCCTCGTGATGAAGAAATTAAATTACACATGTTCATATTTTCTGAGTTTTCTACTATCTTGATGGAAGAAATACTTAACTTGGCAAAGGTCTGTATTAATGGTGTATGAGTGGTATAAGGGCCGGGTATCATTCATTCAGTTTTTCGTTACAAAAACGAATCAATGCCTTTTTCTCACATTACAGAAAGAAGTCTAAACAAGATGGCGTACAGAAACAAAAGAGCGGCATGTTGGCAAAATTTTTAACGTCAATCAGAAACTATTGGATCAAAGAGTGAGAACACGAAATGATGAATCTAACCAGATGTTTTTGACACATTTCAGTTGGTAATAAAGCAGGATTTGAGGTTTGATACCCGGCCCTAAGGGACAGCAGCATGACACAGCAGCTTCAGTCTTTACTAATGAAACAACTGGATGCAGAGGAGGGTTGAGTGAAGTTCACTTTCACGTAAAAAAAAAAGAGTGCAAAAGTGAAAATAACATGAAATTCAACTGAATTAATTGAAAATAAAGCTTACGACACAAAAGATGTGACTTTAATTAAAACATTATTCACTGAAACTTGGCCAAGACAAGGCAAACAAATTCATCATCTTCATATATTACAGCAAAGAAGCTCTCCAGTATTTGACAGGTGTTTAATTAGTGTTTGTTATATACTTGGTAATTGACTGAACCTGAAACTGAACTGTGAGGAGGAAGGAAGCAAAGTAGGAAGACCCTTAAAAAAAAAAATACTAAAAGTCTTTCTGGTTTCTGACGGTCTGAGAGAAAATGAACTCGGCGTTTGGACTGGAAACACCAGCACGGTAACGACCGGGAACTGAACCGGTTTGATTTTGTGTTATATTGTTATTTATATATAGCGTTGAATAGTGGACGCAACACTTGTGTAACCGACTGTTGGAGTGGTATAGTGTTCTTTAAACTTATTCCTGCAATGAAACTCGTATCTTTTTTTTTTTTTAGACCAGTGAAAAAAAGCTTTTACACCAGACTTTGGAGGGCGGGAAAAAACAAAAAACATAATGAGCACAGAACTGGTCGTCCAGCTGGTGATCAGACTCAGTTCTCTCAGGTTTCGTCAGGCTACATCGACAGATCCCAAACGTTTACTGACAAACTTACGGGCGTATAGTTTCATATTACCAAGGTCCGTTACGTACTGTATGTATGTACAATTACACAAATAATCAACACTTAAATCTGTCTGATCAATAATCCCATTGAGTATCATCGGGCCATGGGTAATGAAGGGATGGGAAGGGAATCAGTCTTTGCTGCTGGGTGTCTTCATTACAAAAATAAACGTCTCCTCTGGTATCAAAATAGACGACAATCTTTATCTCTCTCTGTTTCAGGAAGCTCACGGCGCCGGCGACACCACGCCACAACCGAAAGCCTTACGCAGTCTGCACAGCAGTTTGGCAAACCGACAGCAACGCCACGTGACGTAGTGAAACTGTGGAATATACATTTTATATTTACACGTTTGGCTTTGAGCTGTTGCACACATCAGGAGTGAACGGTACTCACTAAAGCAGGGAGGGATTCTTCGCTAAGCTCTCGTCCGTCTACAGCTCTGAAACTTAACGTCTGTCACAGCTTGATTATGTGACGTCTATGTGATGGCAGCTACACCTACTGTAGTGTAGACCGCAGGGTTGAAGAGAGTGAAAGATCCAATCCTTGATTGTCGGGGGTTAAAGGTCAATGTGTTTTTAAAAAGGCAGCATGAGGCCATGCTAGGAGACACGTGTGGTCAGGCAGACGCACAGATGGATGGACAGAGAGACAACGAAACAAGGCAACACTATATTCAGGGTTCCTACGTGGCATTTGAACAGAGGACTGTCACAGGGAGTTCGGACAACGCTTACCGAACGTTACACCGCAGGAGAGACGGAAGACTGACGAGGAAAGTCTGTATCTTATAACCTAAGCCAGGCAGACACTATACAGGTTCAGCCCGAGTTGACCCGTGAACTGGTCCCGCCCAATTTAGAATCGGGCCAATGCTAGATGTGAGCGCTTTGGCAGTGTTTATGTCTGTGGACTTACTGTGTAACCGTGATAATCATCACTGTGCAAGGTGCAGTCATGAAACTCTACAGGTGTGGTCTGAGTCATGAGTGGTTATTACACGAGACGGAACGTCAACATCACGGCTGGTGTGAGATCTGCGTCTTTCATTCATAGCAGTTTTGCACAAAGTAACGCTGCGTTCGTCTCGGTTTGTCAACGTTGTTGAGGACGTGAACTTTCGTTTGAATATGAGAAAATAAATGAAATATTCAAACGAAAGTTCCAATTGTGAGTCCGTGCTTAGACTGAGTGTGAACTCGTCTTATAATGTGTATTATGAGTCAACAAGATACAGTGTCTGCCCGGCGTTACAGATGTTTTCTTTAACCATATACACAGACAAACTATCTAAAGAGGTGATGGTGCAGCTGAAAACTCTCCTCTATAGTGGCGCCATTTCTCTCGTGACCGTTTCCCTGAAAGGTTTGTACATTCTGAAAAACCAAGCTGTAGATCGTCAACGTTCCTCACACCTCGTCGTTTTCTGTACAGCCCTGGAAAGTGTCACCTGGTTTTCTCACGTTATAGGAACCCTGTTTGGAGCCACAGTCGAGGAAAGAAAGCGTCCAAACCGAATACTGTAAAGATAAAGAGGCCTAGAAATATACAGACAGGCAAAAAAGAGAGAGAGAGAAAAAATAAAATACTGTGTGTAGTTGCTGTTCAATACTGTAGCTGTAATACTGCCAGGATGAGTCCACTGTTAAAGCAAAACAAAAACAAAAAAAACAAAAGCTGAATCCACTGCTCAGAGTAGCTGGTGTGTCCTTTCAAAATAAGACTTCCTTCCAAAATGAGTCAGCCATCACACATCAAGAAACAGAGCCTGGCGCGTTGGCAGGCAAATCAAAATGAGCTAAATTAACCAAAAAGACCAAATCTTACAGGAAGCCAGCAGCCCCGAGAACTGCGTCATTGTCCGTTCAATGGTTGTGTAGTTGTTGTGCCGCTCCACCTGGAAGAACCAGGTGACTGAATACTCCGAGACGGGAGCACTCCTTACTGAAGAACAGGTAGAAATACGAAAGTCTAGATCTCTCCTGGATCTCTCATGCATTCATCAAGGTCCTCCAGATTAGCTGATGAAGAAGAATATTGAGCGTTTCCTCTTCTGGCAGCCGACTTTCTCAGGTCCCTGTTCACACGAGCACCGCGGTGAGTTTGATCAACCTCGTGTCTCTTGGGTTTTGTCAGGTCGTCTGTTTGAATCCCGTCTGCGCGCTGAAGGTCCTTCAAGTCAGGAGTCGATTTGTATTAAACTTTCCATCGCCAGGATTATTCACATCTAATTCTACACACAGCATGAACTGAGGCAGATGTGGGTTGATTCAGACATCTGCACGGACAGGTAAGACTGACTTTAATCCCAGTTTAACCTTGGAGAAACATCTGCTGAGGGTACGACCAAGGAACTGGACAACAACTGTGTTAGGTCCTGGATCGGACCTCACCGAGTGTCTGGGAAGAGACCAGAGATGGATCCAGACCAAGTCGGTGAGTTGTGTTTGAGTCCAGACACGTTTATTCAACTATGTAAAAACCCATCCCCTGGTTCTAGCTAGGCTCGAGTCCACCTATGGTCCAGACAAGTTGGTTCGGTTTAGCAAAGATTTGTTCAAAGAGGAAAAAACCCAGTCAGACCCTGGTGCTGGTTCTGTGTTTAGCTTCCACTTGGAACCAGTCTAAACCAGAACCAGGGCCTGGAGCTATCTCGGGTCGTACTTAGTCTAGTGCAGTCGGGTTTGGCTCAGATGTGATTTCAGGTTCACTGAAGTCTGGTTAAAAATCTGAACCTGATCGGAGTCTGTTTGGCCCGGTTCCTGGTTTGGTTCTGTTGTGCTCCTCTCAGGATTTGTCCCCCAGCTGAGACTGCTCCATAGACCCCTCCTCATCTGATAGACCTGTTTCCACGGCAATGACCAATGACGCCACCGAGGCGCTGCTCGCCATTGGCTGAAGCTCACCTGTAGGAGGAGGAGGGAAATCTGGGTTAGACTGAATCAAGATGAAGTGAATTGTACTGTTCCCAATAAATAAGTTAACACTCCGGCCCGGTTGGGTTCTGTTACAATGAGCCCGGATGCATTTGTCTGCTTGGTTTGGTTCCAAACTCAGAGCAAACAACTGGACCGAGAGCTAGAAAGGAGAGGTGTCCGTCCACAGGATCAGAGCGATGGTGAGAAGATCTGTAATTTAGTAATTAAATCCATCTGGTGATTCCATTGATGTTTGTGTATTTTAACGGCATTTCAAACTAGTTGAAGCTATAAATGCTGCTGTATGAGGCGATGGTTCATACAACAGCTGATAAAGGACATACTGAAAGTGTGAGTTGAGCATGTTGATCAATCAAAATGACTCATTCACTGAAAAACGAATATGTGATTCATTGTGAATCAGATGGTTTTAATTTTCTAGAAATTTTGTATTAAACTGAAAGAAAAAGAAAATCAGGGATTTCTGAATGTTGCATTAAATCAAACTTCTGTTCCTCCAAAGTTTCTCATTTCACCAGTAAAAATGTGCATCAGTTAAAAGAGAAGGTTTTTCTTGTTGATGTCTTTCAGCTGCTCCTGAACACTGAACATCTGCATAGTTGATTTGGCGAAGGTTTTTACGCCGGATGCCTCTGATGTACCTCTGATTGCTGTGTCGCAGAAACGCCACCGGGTGTCAGTATAACACCTCTGACTGAATAACGAGGACCCGGCCCTCTGAACACAGTGTGTGTGTTACCTGTGTGTGTGTCGGTGGTGGCCGTCACTGGGCTGTCTCTCAGGGTGTCGGGGTCCTGGTAGTCCTGCGGGAGTCCGACCCGCCGTACGCCGGGGTCCAGCACCACCGAGGAGCTGCCCTCGCTCAGCGTACCGTCACTGGAGGCCCCGGACACCACGGCCTCCAGAGCCAGGGCCCCGACTCCACCTACCCCGCCCACACCGACCCCACCCACGCCGCCCAGGGCCAGGTCGTAGTCCAGCGGCAGGTCGTCCAGGCAATCTGCATTCAGCTGGAATTGAGATGGAGGGAATACGACATGTTTGTAACGGTGGTTTGAAAGGTGAAATATAAATAGTTATTATATCAGTGCGTAGAAAAGAAACTGGGATTCTCCTGGAGAACACTGGTTTCTAGGTAACCTGTACAGGTAAACAGGTTTCTGATGGGATTTTTACATGTGAGCATGTGAATGACTGAAACTGACACTTTGGCCTCGGTGGGGCCACTTTCCTGGACTGGCCTCGGTCGTCACATGACCATGACATAGTCTACATTGTTTGAAAGCTCAAAGTCCCCTGGTTCTCCCTGGCTAGGGTTCACATGTCACTGCAGCAGCTGCTGACACAGGGCTGGTTCAGACATGTTTCTTCCAGAGGAGACCAGGGTTATGACTGTAATCACAAGCGTTGAAGACCTGTAACCTTTTTATTTTGGGTACATTATTTTCAGGGTGGTGTCTGGTAACGGGTTAAAAGCCCCTCTCCCATGATTCCTTTCACACTCACAGCGATGCCCAGGGCTTTCAGGATGTTCATCTTGCACATCGGACATGTGCGATGATCCAGCAGCCACGGATCCACACAGCTCTTGTGGAACAAATGTCTGCAAAGAAGAAAAACACAGTGGAATCAATTACCCTGCTGTTAGTCTGCGTTCACACTGAGGCGCTGGAGGAGAATCAAGTTCACAGCTGCTTTCGTTTGGTGCCGTTACACAAGGCACCAAAGAATCTGGATAAACACGCCTTTTATTTTTTTTTTCTATTTCATCTCATGAATCTCTAAATCTATAACAAGGTCGTCATGAGGTTACAGGAAAACAAACGGTCCAATTTGTCCCAAGTTCAACTCCACATAACAGCAAACAGCTTCCATCAAAGTCAATGTGGCATCACATGACGACAAAGGAAAAACAAGGCAACAACAAAGATCCTCTCTGCTCCTCTGTGTGCAACAGTTCCTGTAGCAGCGTTATCGAATCTTCAGGATTAGGTTTGAGTGTTTTACCTGAAATCTGCTGTATGTTTATTGGATCAGTCAGAAACCAGTCAGCCAATCAGGAGAGAGGTTCTCCTTTCTCAAGGTGTTTACCTGCAGGGCAGTATGCGCACCACGTCGTTGGCCTTGTAGCCCTCGATGCAGACGGCACAGTTGTCGAAGTCGGCCTCCGTCTCCTGGTCGCCCTTCCTGATGGTGCGAACCTGCAGCTTACTGATGGCCTTCTTCGCCGCGTCGCCAAGACGACGCTGGAGAAAAGAAGACAGAAGGCGGAGATGACGGACAGATTTAGTCCCGGCTGACAGAAACATAAATCCCCCGGTGCGCTGTGAGGTTCCTGAGATCAGTGATGTGTCTGTCTCCGCGGTTTCACCTCTTTATGAAACACGGCGAACAGCGACCGCGGTGTCACTTCAGATAAATGTGTTGACGTTATCTCAACAGAGCAGAGAACAAAACAAAATCAGCCTCCTCTGGGAGTCTTCAGCTTTCTCCTGCTCCTCATGAATCTGAATGAGACTCGGGCTTCACGACAACAGAGACGTGGATCTGCTCATTCATCCCCTCGTGTCGGTGGAAGCCACAGTCATTAATTATTATTCACAAACACGGTCTGAATAAAAGCACCTTCACTGTTTGTCATGGTAATTTCTCCCTTTGAGAGGAAGCTGCTTGTGTCTCTGAGGATCTGTTTACATTCACTGCTGCTGCTTCTGTTTCTGATGATCGATTAACGGGTTGCTCCAGTGAGGCCTGGTCTGCAGGGAGCCTGCAAACCGACGCACCGATGGAGAATGTGGTTTGTGTTTATTCGGACACAAAGTTCACAGGTTATTCAAGTCGAGGTGCACGTCTGTACGCCGAGACTGGTTCTTCGTGCTGTTAAAAGCGTGTGTACGAGTCTGAGGCTACGTTCACACTAGCACCTTTTCATTTTAAAATGCGGTGGAAACAGTATCTCCACGCTGCACTAAGACAGGCCTGATGAACTGAACATGGCCTTTAAGTAATTATCTGTAATTCAGTTTCCTCAGCTCTCTCACCGACCTCCTCGTTTCTGACCATGTTTCCAATTACATTCTTACTTCAGTCGTCAAATTATACTCAGGTGTTTTCTGATTTTCTTGCGTGTTGGAAACGTGAGCTTCCACTTTAACATTGGATTTTTATGTCTGAAAGGCATAAATACACTAAGGTGGCAGTTTATTAGGAACACTTAAACTGATGCAGTCCTGTGATGAATCCTATAATGTTCGGTTTGTGTTGATTCGACCTCGCGGTCTTTGTGGAGGCGGCGTCACGTACCTGGTTCCGGTCTCGAGCGTTGGCGTATCTGAACCTCTGGATGTAGTAGAAGACGAGCCAGGCGAGGGAGATGATCATCAGCACGATGAAGGAGATGGAGACGAACACCACCGACGTCCTGCTGACGTACTTCTGCAGGTTCCTCGTCCCGATGGTGATCGTCATGGTGACCGTCACGTTGCGCTCCAGCAGCGACACGACCTCGCGGCCTTTCGGCTCCGGGATCATGATGGCGATCACCTCACCTGTACCTGAAGAGGGCGGAGCGCACCGTTAGATCGTCTGACGGGTAAATGCAAGAACAAGAGAAGAAGACTTGAACATGTTGCATCTTATTTTTAACTTGTTTTGACTACAGGTTGGGAACCACTGACTCTCTTTACTCCTTTTAACCGTGCACTGTGTTCTCCACAACCCCCCCCCCCCCCCCCGTCACTATGACAACCAGCTCCTCGCCCACCCACGGGGGAGAACCACTAAAAATACACCGTTAACCCCGAGAGAGGTCAAACATTCACGTATGAGGAAGTATTTGTGGAAGATCTGGTCAGTTCCTGGAGTCATGGCTAGAGAAGACGAGCTGCTGAACGTGATGAATGAAGACAAAAGAAGAAGAAGATTCAGTGTCTTTGAGAGAGAGACAGAGACGGACGCTGAAGGTCGGGTCTGCAGCTGGTAACACTTCAGCGTCTTGCTCAAAGACACCTCAGACAGAGAGCCGTACCCCCCCCCCCCCCCGACCTTCAACAGCTGCTTTAACAGACGAAACACAAACACACACTGTCTCTGTGAAGACGAACACAAGCCCTTCAGCCCTGCGTGTGTGTGTGTGTGTGTGTGTGTGTGTGTTACTTCCAGGCTGTTTTGATTCAAGCTTAGCAATTTGAGAATTTGAGGTTATCCTTGTGACTGCGGCCTGACTCAGTACAAACACCGCCTCATATGACCCTGAAGGTGCAGAGGAAAAACCTCCAGAGAAGCAGCTGCAGTTACAAAAGTTCAAAAGTTTCATTCTCATTTCAAATATTTAACAAAGAAAAAAGGTTTTTGATAAAGTGCCGAACTGAAGCTGTGACTTGAACCAGATTAAACTCCTTCATCGGTTACAAATGGATCCCAGAGCGGTCGGGAATGTGTCGCCATGTCGACACAAGTTTACAACAAATTAGTCACACGTGCAGAGAGACGCCTTCACCGACAGGGTGGTGATTAACTACAGGAACTAACAGAGAGTGAAGCGAACAGACCAAGCTTCTTGTTTTCATTAAATAATAGTTAATATAGAGAAAATTCACTTTTATGTTTAGGATTAATGAAACAACGTTTCTAGGCTACAGTCGTTTCTTATGATGGTGAAAATGTTAACGTTCACTCCGTCTGTTCTTCATGACGACCCCTGGGACGCCATATCTCCTTTCCTTTGGTGAAGGAAGCTCCAGTGTTTCCTATGCTGAAGGAGATAAGATGGGAAGCTCTGGTCATCATGGCAGCTGCTCAGTTTGAACCTTCATAAGAGAAAAAGACTTTTGGACGCAGCCCGGGTTGTGATTGGTCAGTTGGTCGCAGGAAACAAAAGGAAAGTCCACAGGAAGTGGATTAAACTGTTAACGGAGCGTCTTGGTTCATTTAGTATTAAATAATAAACAGGACTTAGATGGAGGAATTTCCCTTTAAAATACAAAACTGTTTGCTGGTGGTGCACAGGACTGAACCACACCCTCGTCTTTGAATCCAGCGCTACACTAACGACGTGTGTGTGTGTGTTTGTGTGTTTAGACCTGATGCTTTTACTCTTTGTTGCTTTAATGGTTGAAATGACAAATAAACCCTGAAGAGGAGACGCTCTGTGTGTGTGTGTGTGTGTGTGTTGTTGGATGAATTCCCCTGAGGCCAGCACTGAACTCCTTTCAAACCCCGACAACACACACACACACACACAAACACAAACAAAATCGATTAGTCTCCACCTAAAAATAATCCCCTGGGATCGATGTGTCTCTCACACACAATCATTCGTCCTTCTATAGCTGTGAGGACCCACCATGAAACGACACACTCCCGATCCTTTCACCTGAACCCAACAGATGATAAAGCCAGCTGATTCCACACACACGGATTAACACTCTCAGCAGCCTCGCCCTGACACGGACTCTCGGCCCGTCTAGTTATTTCTTCTTCAGACTGAGGATGAATGTGTCTGACTTTAGAGAACGGGGTGGGACAGAGACCAAACCAGCTCGTTGTTATCAGCAGCTCTGAACTAATCTGTGGGATGAGCAGAGGAATGATAAAGCCAGCTGATTCCACACACACGGATTAACACTCTTTCACAGCTGAAAAGCCTGACTGGACGTCAGAGACCGGACAGGAGACAGAACTGGGAACACGTCCTGAAAATGGTCCAACGGCTTCAAGCGACGTTCTAGTTCTACATCTGCAGCAGAGTGAAAATACAGCTTCAAATTCACAGTCCAAATCCCCAAATCCAGTCCAGCATCATAAAGGACAAAGAGGCAATAAAACGATAAATCAATTATCATTCACCGCTCATCGTTAATCAATGAATCAGGGAATCATTTAAAGTGTGGCTGAGCTTCACAAACAGCAGCAGTGACACAGAGAAACACGCTCACTGAGCCGAGCCGTAACTCTGCAGTTATATAACAGTAGATGTCCCAGTCAAGTGAGGCTGAAGCTGACAGTCACTCTCACTGTCAAATGAACTGCAGTTGGTTTTCTTAATGAAATTTTGTCTAAAAATGTCAGAAAATAGTTTTATATTATAATCAATAATCAGAGGAGAAATAAAGGAAATCCTTTCTTTACTGTGTTTCTACTGCGTCCACCTCAACCTGCTGCTGAACATGTGAGTGACTGATAGTTAACCAATCCTTTCTCTCATTAGCACAGAGCAAAACATTCAGTGGATGTAAAGGGGGAAAAGTTGATGATTCACATTAATAATAATTATTATAATAAAGTTTATTTATAGAGCTGTTTTTATACAAGAGATGTCGCTCAAAGTGCTTCACAAGAAAAAATGAAATACAATAAAATGATGACCAATGATGTTATTAATGTGATTAGAGTTCTCAGGTTCCTTAAGGTGTTTGAAAGGATTCAGATCCAGTAAACTGTCACTGAGCCCACGCAGTCTGGTTCAATTTAAAAGACCTGCCTCCACTCGGCATTGTGGGTAACATGGGGTCTCTGCAGCAGAGAAAATGAGAAAATAATCAGGAAAACCTGAATCCGGATCAGACTGAATTAAATCTAAACAACACAGAAGCCCAGAGCTGAGACCGAGTCCGGAGGCAAAGTGCTGGATGGACGGTGGACTTCTGAACCCAGCGCTGACGCTGTGTCTGGGGGAAATGACTTAATGTACACATGAGTGTCCAATGACTGATTCCCACAGAGTTCATTGGAGACGGGGGGTGGGGTGGGGGGGGGCTGCCAGATCCACTTCTATATAATATGAAGTCCAGCTCCTGTCAGAAACTGACCCTGACCCCGAGAACTGTCATGAGAAAGTCGATTTAGAGTAAACACTGGCTGTTTGTATTTCCCTGCATTTACTGACTCCCAAACTGGGGTCCAGGGTCCAGCGACCTCCGGGATCCCTAAACTGGTTTCCAGCTGTCAGAGAAACATCTGTGAGTCCGTTACCTCCCTCAGCAGCACTGACAGAGGGAATAAAAACAACAGTTTAGACAGGAGGACCTCACTTCTCCCTCTGCTACGACTGCACAGTCTGTTATGTAACTCAACACTCATCACATGGAGTTTCTCTGCTTCTAAGTGAATCAGACGAGCGTGTTTTCTATAATGAGTCGAGGTGGATGCAGCAGGTCTGGGAGTCGCTGCTCCACGTCGCAGACTGTGTGTGACAGACACCAACAACTCGTCTAACGCACGAATAAATTAAATGAAAATCTGATGCTGTTACGTCACAGCAGCAGCGGCAGAGCCACAGACCTTCAGTCAGCACTCTGTCTGCTGGCTCCTGGAACAGGTCTGAAAACCAGTTCAGACAGACTGGGACCCAGTTCAGACCATTATTTCCATTATGGATTAGTCTGCTGATCATTTTCTTAACCAATCAACTGGTCTATAAAAGGCCAAAGTGACAAGAACGCAGCTAATTTATTTTCGATTGCCTTGGGTTTTCAGGAGAAATCTTTGTTAGCTTCCTATCTCTCCTTCACACCATCTTCTTTATTCACTTCAAATACATTTAAAAATATGACCAATACACAGGATTTAAGTTTAATTTATCAGCTGTAATTGAGGCAGATTCACCTCAATGTCACTAAGAGAATCAGAGTAAAATCAGTCAACTGACTGAAGTTGAACATTTACCAGTTTCTGCTTTTTGTAAATGAGACTTTTGATATTTGGGCTCTGGTGAATTGTGATGAGCATTTTTCACTATTTCCTGACAGATAATTGAGCAAACTGTTAATAAGATGAACTGAAACAGAAGATAATCATTAGCTGCAGCAGTGGATGAAAACCAAATGTATTATGCTGACTGCAGCCAATGTAAATTTTTGCTGTTTAGTCTTTAAAATGTCTGTAAAAGTGTAAATTCTCTCTTCAAATGTCTTGTTTTGTTCAACAGTGTCTTTGCTCTCTCTTATTCAATGATTGAAAGTTGCCAATTATTAATTATTTGTGGATCAGTTAATGACTAATTATTGCACCTTTAAATTTGTGGATAGCTGGTTGGGTTTATACACAAAGAACTGCAATACTAATTTGAAGGAATGTGTGTTACTGTGAAAACAGGAAATTATGTTGATCAATTATTCTCCACCTGCACACCTGAACTTATCCATATGATATCCATACCCACAATAATCAGGATTTCACATTGCAGAGTTGAATAATATGAACATGAGTTCCACTGATCTGTTAAAGTGCGCATTTAAATAAGGAACCCCATCATACCTGGATGGGGCATCGTGATGGTGTCGTTAGCATTGGTGGACCCCACGTTAAAGATGACCACGGCCGAGGCGTTGTGGTTTGCTGCGTGGCGGATCTTGTCCTTGTAGGTGCAGTTGCCCCGGGCTATCAGCGCTACCCAGGCCCCGGCCTGTGCGGGCACCGCGAACCGGGTGCTGGGGTCGCAGGCCTGGCGATCGTGCGGGGCTGCGGGCAGGACCACCACCCCCTTGGCGTCCCGCTTCGGCGAGTGCTCCCCGTAGCGACCGCACTCCGTCTTCTCGGTGCGGAGCTCCGAGGTGGCCGGGTCCACGTAGGTGATGTTGACGAAGGCGGTGTACCACTCCTCCCGCTCGGCCACGGTGAAGTCCAGGCACAGCAGGTGGACGAAGCAGAAGGAGAGCAGCCACGTAGAGAGGGCCAAGCTGCGGCAGGCCGCCACCAGCGAGCCCGGGGCCATGGTGATCCTCCGCGGTGAGAGCGAGCCGCCCGTCGGTCGATCGGTCGGAGGAGCCCGATAGCGTTAAAACTGGAGATGCCTACTCCACCATGCTAACCAGACCACCGACCTGGTTATTCAATCCGCCTTTCTAATAAATTTCAACTCCCGCCCCGTTTTCGCCCTCCCTCGTTTTGTTTTTATCTTTTCTTCGTGTTTTCAGCCGCTCCCCTCCGCCGTGCTCCGGACACCTCGCAGCAGACGCCCGTTAGCCGCCTCCATTTCCAGCCGTCACCGAGAACAAAACAAAAACACCCACGGGAGAAGCATAAACAGAGAAACGGCTCCGGGCAAAACGGACCGCGGGGACGACGCAACTGAACCGTAAATAAGTGAAACACCAGGCGGTGATTTTCACAGCATTTCAAGGTTTACGGTTAATAACTGTAAGTATAAACGGCTAGCTGAACGCTGCAGGCCCGTTAAGCTGCATTGTTTTGACTGGGCCCGAGTGTCCACAGGCGCTGACGGTAAACAACACGTCCGGTGTTGTCTCTTCAAAATAAAAGCCAGAAAAAGAAAATCAAGATTAACCGATAAAGTGATTAGTTAATTGCATCCCTATACAACTGCTGTATCTATCTATACTATGGAATCACCCATCGTTCATAATCACCACTGCGTACTTTTTTTTTTTTTTAATAAAATGTTGTTTCAGATTCCACTAGACCAAATTTAGTATATGAGCAACTATTGTTTTATTTTGAAGGGCAAAACATCTGATTTCCGTTCTGAATTTATCTAACTCGGTCTGACATGACGCAGCTCTGTTTGCAGTGATACTGAGCAGCGCCACCCAGCGGCCCGGCTAAAAAACGCTGCTCTAAATCAACGATGATACAAGACTTTATAATTAAGTAAAATTAGCAGTGTACTTAAAATATTCACTGTTAAACTATTATATCATCGTTATTTTGCTTTATGTAAAGTTGGGTTATTTTTTACATATAATCTTAATTTGATCGTTGACTACCAGATTAATGCAGTGAAGTAAAATGCACATTATTTCCCTCTGAATATGGTGGAGTAGACGTATTGTATAAAGTATTAGAAAATGGAAATACTTCAAAATTTTCTTAAATTCAGTCTGGCAAACATTTTTGTTGGGTCATCTGCTATGACAATAACTTTATTGTAATTTGATTAATTACAAATTTGTTTGGTAAAATGCAGCAATAAAGCACAATAAAAAACTAAAATTATGAGGGCTAAAGGCGGCTCCTGCAATCTGTATAAAATCTTGAGGTCTTGTAGAGGAACAATGTGTCAAAATCTAGACTTAATACCTTTAAAATGTGCTAAAATAACTATAAAATATGAGATTTTAATACTTCCATGGTGTATATTCTTGAACAAATGTCTTTAATTAGAAATCATTACAGTTGTCTTGGTTTCTGGGGACAAATTAGGAGTATTGGGGCCTCATCTGATTTTTGTTTTTGCCCCCCTGAAGGTTTAATCCAGCCCTGTATCACTGAGTACATTCACCCATTGGATTTAATTAATTAATATTTGACAGAAAAGAATCAAGTATTAATTTATTGCAGAAACATGTTTGTAAATCAAACACCTGCAGCCCCAGTGAACAGTACAGAGGGTCATTAAAATAAAATTTACATTCATACATAACACGACATACACTTTACATGATAAAACAGTCTTATGATAAAACAAGCTGTACAGGAACCAACAAAACTGTCAGTGTGTCTATCCATAGCTGCCGTCTGGAGGTCTGTACAGTTTGGGGAAGGTGAGGAGCTGGACGCTGCTGAAGGCGAACTTCCTGTTGCCCACGTTCTTCTGCACGTTCTCCATCCTGCAGCCATCCCTGCGCACACACACACACACACACACATTGATGCAGAAATACATGTGCATATGAATGACCAGGTGCTGAGTTAGTATTTGTCACAAATACCAGAAACTGAAAACAGCAAAAAAAAAACAACACACAAAAATAATAAACTCCGTCATACATCCACAATAAATCAAATTATAAAAATAAATAGTTAAGTTCAGTTAAATAAGTTATAAATAACAAATAAATATTTCCCAAAACAATAAAGAAACAAACATTGGGCCTCGTGCAACGAACCACTCGTAGAAACAGATTTGTTCTTAAATGGCGATTGATTTGAGATCGATCAGCTGTTGGAACATCCAATGTGCCGGTTTCGGGGGAGTTGATTATGCAAATGATCAAATCTCATGAACATGTGACATCATCAGGCATCAGCAGGAGTTTGATGAATCCGACTCGCACAAAAATAAAAAGAGAAAACAAAGAGAAATTTAGGATGAGGATGTTCTCGCATGAGGCTCGTTCAGTGTCTGGGAAAATGTTCAGACATCTCCATCCAGTCCACTGCGCCCAGTGTTCCCAGTCTGTGCTGGTCTACTGGTATTTGGCCAGCAGTATAACCAGGCTGAGGATGAGCCACAGAACCAGGAGGTGAGAGGTCACCAGGAGGAAGGCCACTGGGTACAGGTGTCGTCTGGGAGCTTTGGGGGCCAAACACAGAGGGAGCCAGGAGCTCTGGAGACCAGAGGGACACTCGGCTGGCTCTAACCCAGAGACAGTCAACCCTGACTGGGCATAACAGCCCAGCATCTGCCCCCAGGACAGACGAGACCTTTGTGTGCATGTGTGAAGGAAAGGGAGGTGTCGGAAGAAAGATGGAGAGAAGAAACAGAAACATGGATGATGGTGATCCCATGAGGAAGAAGAAAGAAAGAAAGAGAAAACAAGGAAAAGGATGGAAGTAAAAGGTGAGAATGACATGAAGTAAAAAGAAAAGAGGAAAAAGAAAAAAAGGTTAAACTGAAAATGTTCTGCAACATAAAAATAAGGAGAAAAGAAAGGAAGACAAAGGAAAGCAAAGGAGGTGATTTAGGAGGAAGAAGGAGAGGAGAGGAAAAGAAAGGAAGGTCATGTTTTCAGAGGGACGACAGATGAACACACACCTCCTCATACAGTCCAGCGCGGTGCTGAAGTGCTGCTGGCTGAGTGTGTGTCGCTCTCTCAGTAACACACACTGCTCCAGTGTCACCGACATCGCCGTGCGGTCCTTCGCACTCTTACAGCTGGTCAGACGAACGCCGTTAGCTTTCCGACACACCTGAGCACGCCCACACACACGCACACACACACAAACACACACACGCACGTCCTTTTTTAACGTCTTAAAGCGCTTTAAGTATGAAAAGTAAAATTTCAGATTTTGTTTCACACTCGTCTCACCATCGCAGCGATCCACAGAACCTCCACGTTCTTCCTCTTCCTC